>NW_027187460.1:29533844-29584858 GCF_028583685.1 Petaurus breviceps papuanus
GGGTTCCTCACCCTGGAAGTTCCATCAGCACCTAAGGGTTCCTCACCCTGGAAGTTCCATCAGCACCTAGGAGTTCCTCACCTGGAAGTTCCATCAGCACCTAGGGACTTCTCATTCTGGAACATTTCTTCACCCTTGTAGCCTCATTCTCCCTTTGATGAACTCCTCCAGAAGCGTCCATTTTAGTGAGGGACTTAGGCTGGCCATGCATAATCCTCTCCTTGGTTTGACTTGTAACTCTCTGGACTTTGCCATCATACTTTTGCATGGGTCATTTCACCCCATTGGTCCTTCATTTCTGGTCATTTTTATGTTTTGTCTACTTCATTAGAAAGTAATTTCCTTGAGAACAGAGATTGTCTCTCTTTTTTGCCTGTTTTTATATCTCCAGAGTTTAGCACAGTGATTGGCATAGAGTAAGTGCTTGTTGCCTGCTAATTATCTGTTGCCTTGAAATCAGGAACGCTTTCATTCTTTATACTTGTGTCCTCAGCACTTAGCATATTACCCAGCACATAGAAGGGGCACTGACAAGTTAGAGGGTACGCAGAGGGTGCCCACTTAATGAATGCTTGTTGATAAAATGATTGATTGACATATTCCAAGTTGAAAGTTTCCTCCTAATTGAGAGTCTTCACATAAAGAGCAACCCTTTGGTTATATTATGTCAGGGATTCCTTTCAGTATGAGTTGGTGTAGTCCATCAGATAGGAGGAAAATAAAAAGAGATAAGTAAAACAAAAACCCAGAGAATCCAAGAGGAAACCATTCTTAACAGTGCCAAATGTTACAGAGAGGTCAAGAAGGATGAAGATTGAGGACATTGGTTTTTAACAATTAAGAACTCATTGATAGGGGCGGCCAGGTAGCACAGCGAGTGGGAGCACCGGCTCCAGTGTTGAGAAGACCTGGAGATCGAATCCCGGGTTCAAACACTTAGCACCCACCCAGAAATAACTGGCCGTGTAACCTTGAGCAAGTTACTTAACCCCAATTGCTTTAAAAAAAAAAAAAAAAGAACTCATTGGTAGAAGACAACATAGTATGGTTTGAAAAAACACTGGCTCTGGAGCAACAGCCTGGGTTCAATCCTGTCCTTTGATCCTTAATATCTGTCTATCCTAGGGGAAGTAAACCCCTCTGGGTCTCAGTTTCCTCATCTGTTAAATGAGGGGCTTACATTAGATGGCTTTTCAAGTTCCATATGATCTTCTGGATAACCTTAGGGGTGCTCTTCCCAAAATTACTCCCACCTGCTTTTGTAGTCTTTTTTCATATTACTTCCCTTCACATGTGCTCTTGCAGACATACTGGCCAGCTAGCTATTCTCCATATGGAACATTCTTCCTGCCACTGTCTCTTTGCATGGGTGATTGCATCACATAAAATCCCTAGCTTCCCTCAAAGCACAGCGTAGGTACTACCTCTTACAGGAAGCCTTTCCTGATAGCCCCAGCTGTTAGTGATGTCTGCCTCTTGAAATACTTTGTATGACTTTGTATACCCTTTAAATTTGCTTATGTATTGTATGTTACCCCTTTCCTTCCCACATATATTCTCCTTGAGGTCAGGGATTGTTACTTTTATCTTTGTATCTGTATCCGGAGCTTAGCAGAGGGCCTTGCACATAGTAGGCATTAAGTAAATATTTGTTGAATTTCTGAATCGCAAGTCATTTTATCTCTTCTGTTTTCCAATGGTAAAATGAGGAAATTAGATTAGATGGTTTCCAAAGTCCCTTCTGGGTCTAATTCTCCTAGTTTTTATGGAATCCAAAGCTTTCAATTTTCTTTTGTAGAAAAGTCACTTTTAAGGAACAGTGAGTCCTATTAGTAAAAATGCTTTAGTCATTCAACTGAAGAAAAAAAAGAAATCAACAGTTTTGACTTTTTGCTAATGCCCTGATAAAAGCCAATGGGTGTTTATTATGCCAGTGTCCACTGACTCCAATTACTTCTTAATAAGATCACACAGCTGCCAAAACACAGAGTGTTTTTCTCTGAGTTCATCCCTATCCATCACAATGATTTTTTGTTTCATCTATTTGCTTATCATTTTCATAGCAAATGGAAGACTGTGGGGTTAAGATACTTGAAAAGGACTTTTGTTTGATTTCAGTTAGCTTTACTGTTAAGGGAAATTTTCTTGGTACATTGGAAAGAGTAATGGGCAATCATAAAAATTTTACATTTGAAACATCTCTCATACCTTCCCTTTTCTTCTCTGACACTGTCATCACCATGGTTCAGGCCCTCATCACCTCACCCCTGAACTAGTGAAGTAGCCTGTGGTTTGGCCTCCCTTCCAAAAGTGTTTCCCCACTCCAATCCATTCCCCATTCAGCTGTCATGTTTATCTTCCTGAAGTGCAGATCTGACTATGTTACCCCTCTCTTCAATAAGCTCTGGTGACTGCCTGTCACCTCCAGGAGAAAATATAAGCTCCTCCTAATGTCCCAAGTCCTCTATAACCTTTCCCATCCTTTCCAGTCTTCTTATACCTTACACCTTCCCTTTCCCCAAACTCCAGCACACTCTTATATCCCGTGGACACTGGTCTTCTTGCTGTTCCACAAACAGGATACTCATCTCTAACCTCCAGGTATTTTCACTGCCTGTGCCCCATGCCTGGAACGGTGTCTCTCCTACCTCCTACTCCACCATCTCTGGTTTCTTTTGAGTCCCAGCTAGACCCCTACTTTCTACAAGTAGCCTTTCCTGATCCCTCTTAATTCTAGCATCTTCCTTCTTTTAATTAGCTCCACTTTATCTTGTTTGTAATTAATTTGTCTTCATGTTATTTCCCCCATTAGATTGTTAACTCATTGAAAGTAGGAACTGTTTTTTGTCTTTGGTTGTATCCCAGAGCTTAGTAACAGTGCTGGGCACATAGTTAGTACTTAATAAATGTTTATTGACTGACTAAATGACTCTGTATGACTCTGTATGTGGCCTTAAGTAAGTCATGGCCTCCTTTAGCTTTAGATTTATCATCTGAAAAATTGAGATGAAAATACTTGCTACCTTGTGGTAAGATCAGATGAGATTATGTATGTGAAGTGCTTTGTAAATATAAAGTACTTATATGAGGTAAGTTATCATTACAAAGTTCTATTCCCATGTATATCATGATATTGGGAGTAAGTCTAGACAATGGAAGGCTTTGCCAGCAGAGCACTAGGTATTGTATTTTCTACCATATGGGAAAGTTCTGAATATATATATATGATCATGGAAATAGTCTTATCTCTGAGTAAGTCTAGTTAGTGCAGAGATACTCATCACCAGTAGAGGGGGCCACTCAGTGATGAATTCTTTATCTATGGTAATCTGTGAAACAAAGACAAATGACCTCAGTCTTGTTCAGACCCATTTTTGCCTCTCTAATGATAGTGGCAGAATGGTGAACACACAATGTTAAGAATCACACCGCTTTTAGAATATCTCTAAAAATTAACTTAGCTATTAGTTTAGTATATGTGAGATCCTTGTCCAATGACCAATAATTGGTCACTCAATCAACATTTATTAATCACCTACTATGTTCTAGGCACTGTGCTAAGCAACAAGTGAACATTCTACTTAGGGAACTGAATCACATCAATCTTGACTTTCTCACTATAAATGAAATTAGAAGACAAAAGAAAGTTGCAGCTAAATGTCTCACAGGTTTTCCTTGTGGGTGTAAATAAAGCAACTAGAGAAGTTGGTTTTATCATGCATCCATAGGCATTATGAAGCATTATTTCATGGCACATATGTTCATCTTGTGCCTGTAATATATCTGTGGTACTCCTTCTGGGAGCTACTCCCTTGTAGCACCAATGCAATATTCACAGCACCAATGGTCACTATAAATATACCTGTATGGTACTCAGTCACAAAAAATATAACAGACTCTCCATATAGCAGACAGAAGCAAAACATTTATTCACACACCAGAAAACCTAATCCTAAAACCAATAAGCCGGTTCCATCATAGTAGAAAAGAAGTTAATAGACCACAACAGCATAGAGAGCCACAGCATCATTTAGCCTTCTCACAAACCAATATTTACTCACAAGCCTGTCTGCTTGCCTGCCTTTCTCTCTCCTCCCACTGTCTAGTTCTGATTCCCAGCTTCCTGTGGGCTCTGCTCTACCCTTCAGTAAACTCCTCCCACCACAGGTTCCATGCAATTACATTTGGCCTATTAGGTGGCAGAGTTTATTTTCAAAACAGGGAAGGTCTTCAAATTCCTATTCCCATTACATCCTTCAACCTGAACTTGAAGGCTGGTTACTCTCCTCTGTAGGGTGAGGGAAGACTATCCCATATTCAAAATATTCTGTGGATCTCTACTTCTAAAATTATAATCCATGAGTATCCACCAGTGCTTTTACCTTTAAAGCCATGCAGTTGATACAATTAGCTCAAAGCAAAAGCATTTACTATAGTAGCATAGCATAAGCAATAGTAACAAAATGTACCTCCCCCTATAAACCTGGTGTGTACTCTCTGATAAATGTATGTACTCTGGGGGAGAATAGGCACACACACAAAATTCACTAGTAGAGAGGTACATACACGGGGAACATGGTTAATGGAACTGGGATGCTAAACACTAGTAGCTAACAAAGTTGAGAAGTTACACCTGAAAGAGGGCCTAATTAAATTGTATTAGTGAAAATTATCCCCTAATACCTTAGGAATACCTCTAGACTCCTGAAAAGTTAATATATCTAGCCTCACTGTGGTGGAATAAGTCCAGAGAGAGTAATGATAATAAGATAATGAATTTAGGGCTGGAAAATACCTTAGAGGTCAATCCAATCCCTTCATTTTACAGATAAGGAAACAGTTTAAGAGACTATGTGATTTGTCCAGCATCACACAGGTAATAAGTGTATAAAAGGCAGGATTTGAACTCAGATCTTCCTGACTCTTAAACCCAGCTACTGTACCAGAAGTAGGTACACTGATGGTGCCTGCCTTCTCTGGGCTTCAATTTCTTCCTCTCTAAAATAAGGGAGATGGACCACATGATTTCTAAAGTCCTTATTTTCATACTGAAAATGCTACAATAAGCAATATATATGTATACAATGAAGCAATTATGTGTGTATATATGTATGCATATATATACAATTAATATAATATACAAGTATGTATGTGTATACACATACATACACACAATTTAGAGGGTACTATGCACTGGGATATCTCATATAACAACAATTCATATCAGGCAGAACATTGATTATTTTGGAGACCACTATTTGGAAAATTCTGGTTAGATGGTTGATTAACAGAGTTCTACAGTTGCAGGAACATTTAAGAATCAAAAGACTGGTGTCTGAGTTCTGTCTCAATCACTAGATATATGACCTTAGCATGTCAATTCACTTCAGTTTATATGAGTATATTCACATGAAGATCTGGTTTCAAGGATTGTTGGGTGAAGCAAATGAGAAAATACAGGTGAGGTGCTTTGTAAACTGTGTTATATAAAAGAAAGTTATTATTTTGCCCATTACTACTTCTATTTTTCCTCAAGTAATATACTGTTCAGACATGTAATGATTCTTGTACATTCAAAGGCCCCAGAGGCAATAGCAAGGGGAGAAATTATTCAGGCTGCTTAAGAAGGGCAATGATATGAAAAAATTCAAGCAGCAAATTAAGCCATTACTTGTGAAACTGTTCTGTCAACAGGTAATTTATCCAGAGAAGTTGTCACTAGTGCTCTCAAGAGGAAAATTTGATTTAGTATTTTGAAATTAATTTAGGGGATTAGCCTCTGTGACTTATTTCCCAGGTGAAAAATCAATGTTTTCTACAAGAACCTTAATATAATGTTACCATTGCATGGAAGAGACCCTATATTCTAGAAGTCTACATCAGGGGTTCAAAAGCTCTTACTGATCCTTGGAAAGTTCTTAAGCATGGATCTCATGACAGCTAATATGTCTGTAATTTAAGAATCAGCCTAGCTAAATTTGGAGATGTTCATCACTGAAGGCTGGCCATCAATGGGTGATATTGAGGGATGAGTCATGAAGACCATCTACTATGGTATAGAGATATGGGCTTGGATTCTGGCTCTACCACATACTGGTTGTGTGGCCCTGAGCAAGTCACATCACTTCTCTGAGCATCATTCTTCTCATCTGCAAAATCTCTGGGCAATAATCTTTGGAAGAGCTGGGGATGTTTAGCCTGGAGAAGATAAGACCCAGGAGAAATAATACAGTTATTTTCAAGTATTTGAAGAGCTGTAACATGGAAGGGGGAGTAGACTTACTCTCTTTGTCCCTAGAAGACAGACTAGGAGTAATGGGTAGAAGTTGAAGAGACCCAACAGTAGGCCTGGTGTTGGGAAAAATTTCCTAAAGATTACAACAATCCTTAAGGCAGAATGGGCTTCCTTGGAGATAGTAGTTTTTCCTTATCAGAGGTCTTCTAGCAGAGAGCAGATGATCACTTATTGGGCGTATTGTTGTGGGGGTTTGTTTTGGGGAATGAGTCAGATTTGGTGGTTGTTGGATTGTTTCATTCTTTCTATTTGTGTTCCCAGAAATTAGGACAATGCTGGTATAACGTACTTAACAAATACTTATTGCTTGATTATTGATTCATTCTAACTCTGAAATTCTATAATTCTGTTGCCTTGGCTACTTCAGGATTGTTGAGAGGCTCATATTAGGTAATACATGTTAAACATTCAAATAAATTTGAATCAAAAAGTGCTATATAAATGTCAATAATGTAATAAATGTAACAATAATAAGAATGATGAAGATGATGATAGTAATGATGATGCTGGGAGGTAAGGGGAATTTAAGCAGGGTAGATAGGCATTTTCTTTTAGTTTCTGTTGTGGATACAGTAGGTTCACTCCAAAATGAGCAGTCTTTGTGTATCTCTTGCCCTTGGGAATATGGGGCAGTCATAAAGCTGAGAGATGAGAAGAGGGTATCAGAGAAAAAAGAAAATTAATAGTTTCATGTTAGAGAAAATAACCAAGCCATTTATTTGATATCACTTGCTATCTCCTTTTCATTTTAGAAGTAAAACATGGTTTGATTAGTCTATGTCTGGTTAGCTTTTACAGTACACACAGACCTTGAAATTCATGTTGTAAAGTGGATTTTATTTTCCCAAAGAGAAAAATGTTCCTGACCAAGGGACTTGGCACCAAATGAATCAAAGACTGATCTCATTTCTTTTCACTTTAATGGGCCCTTGATCTCAGTGATGTGACTATTCCTTCCACAGGTACAGATTGCAATCCATACATGCTTTCTTATTCTGTATGATTTTTGTCCATGTATATGGATAAGAATACGTGACAAGAGCACTGGTTATATTTACAATAATGATGACATTTGTATAGTACTTCATGACTATAATGCTTTTTATGTATACCATCTAATTAAAGGTTCACCTCAACCCTGTGGGGAAGCAAGGCATGTATTGCTTCCATTTTATAGGTGAAGAAACTGAGTCTCAGAAAATAAAATAACTTGCCCAAGTATGCATCATAAAAGCAAATATATAACTATAGAATTTTATGATCACTTAAATTGCCTTGACATCTTAGAATTTGGAAGGATTTTTGGGATGTAATTTTAGTTGATTAGGCTAGAGAAGTTTAAACTGAAGCTGTCTTCTTTTCTTCATAAATTTTCTGGAGCAAGCAGAGTGATTCATTTCAGTAATGTCTGACTCTTTGTGATCCCATTTGGGATTTTCTTGGCAAATATTGGAGTAGTTTGCCATTTCCTAAGTGGCACAGTGGATAGAAGGCTGGGGCTATAGTTAGGAAGACTTGAGTTCCAATCCAGTCTCAGGCACTTACTAGCCTGTGTGACCTTAGGAAAGTCACTTAACCCTGTTTGCCTTAGTTTTACTTCCTGTAAAATAAGTTTAGAAGGAAATGACAACCACTCTAGTGTATGTGTCAAATGGAGTCACTAAGAATCAGACACTGTAATGGCAAGCAAAGAAGTATTTAGCTCCTTGTTTCAGTTACTTAGGTATTTAGCACCTTGTTTGAGTTCAAGTGTCTTTGAGCCTTGCCCTGATTATATCAAGTCTTTGTTAAGAAACAGAACTTGTGGAGCCAAGATGGCAGAATGGAAACAGGATTTCCATGCAGCTCCCGCTTCCACTTCCTCCAATTCATGTAAAAAATTACTCTAAACAAACTTTGGAGCTACAGAACCCACAAAATGACAGAGAAAAGCTAACTTCCCACTAAAGACAGTCTGGCAGGCTGGCAGAAAGGGGCCAGTGCAGAACTCTGGGAGCCGAGCCTAGCCCCACGTGAGCTGGAGGTTTTAGCTTCAGGGCAGCCACAACCAGCCTCCAGCTTGAGGGACTTCAGATCACCAGCAGCTATGGCAATTTCCAGAATTATCAACCTATAGATGCTAAGGACAGAGTTAGATGTCAGTGCAGTGTGGACTTTGGGAACAGGGAGTTCAGGAGTGCGGTCCAGCCTTTAACCCCTGGAGGGAGAAGCGGCTGAGGTGCCGAGGCCATGCAGCCGCTGCCACGTGGCTGCTTCAGAGCTCCTGGCCTGAAGATTGTAGGGGGACCAAGCAACCAGTCTGAGGGGTAATCATGCTTGCTTTAACCTGCTTGGCTCTAGAACACTGTCTAGGGTGGAGGTCCTGGGGTGTGTGATCAGTTTGCCAGAATGTGTAGAGGCTTCAGAGAGGGCACCCAACTAATAGCTCCAGCAGCTGAGAAAACCCCAGAGATTTGGTACAAAACTCCCCTCTCAGGTAGCAGAGTTCTACTGTGGCAAAAAGCTCAAAAGTCAAGTAATTGAGTGGCAACATGAGCAAGTAAAGAAAGCAAAACAATCACAGCATTCTGACTTTACACTCCTATTTTGGGGACAAAAAGGATCAAAGCATGGAAAAGGAGGAAGACAGTGAAGTCAGACCTACTGCACCAAAAGCTTCCAACAAAAATATTAACTGGTTACAGGCCATAGAGGAAGTTAGGAAGGATTTTGAAAATCAAGTAAGAGAAGTAGAGGAAAAATTGGGAAATGAAAATAATGCAAGAAAATCATCATAAGAGAGTCAACAACCTGACTGAAGAAAATAACATATTAAAAAATAGACTAACTGAAATTGCAAAAGAGGCTTAAAAAGCCAATGAGGAGAAGAATGCCTTAAAAAGCCAAATTTGCCAGATGGAAAAAGAATCTCAAAAGCTTACGGAAGAGAATCATTCCTTCAGAATTAGACTGGAGCAAATAGAAGCTAGTGACTTTATGAGAAATCAAGATACTATTAAACAGATCCAAACAAATGAAAAACTAGAAGGCAATGTGAAATATCTCATTGGAAAAACCACTGACTTGGAAAATAGATCAAGGGGAGATAACTTAAAAATTATTGTACTACTTGAAAATCATGATCAAAAAAAGAAATCATCCTTCAAGAAATTCTCAAGGAAAATTGCCCTGATGTTTTAGAACCAGAGGGCAAAATAGAGGTTGAAAGAATCCACTATCACCTCCTGAAAAAGATCCCCAAAAAGAAAACTCCTAGGAATATTATAGTCAGGTTCCAGAGTTCCAAGATCAGAGACAAAATATTACAAGCATCCAGAAAGAAATAATTTGAATATTGTGGAAACACAATCAGGATAACACAAGATCTGGGGCATCAAAGGGCTTGGAATATGATATTCCAGAGGTCAAAGGAGCTGGGATTAAAACCAAGAATCACCTACCCAGCAAAACTGAGTATCATGTTTCAGAGGAAAATATAGTCATTCATTGGAATAAAGGACTTTCAAGCATGTATGATGAAAAAACCAGAGTTGAATAGAAAATTTGGCATTCAGATACAAGAAGCATGAGAAGGTAAACAGAGAAAAGAAATCATAAGGAACTTATCAAAGTTGAACTATTTACATTCCTACATGGAAAAAAGATAATTGTAACTTATGAAACTTTTCTCAGCATGAGAATAGTTGAAGAGAATATAAACGTGTGTGTATTTGTGTATACAATATGTATATATACATATATATGTATGTATAGGATGGCATTGGGCATATGAATACATATGTGAGTGTGTGTATATATGTGTACAGGTATACATAGACAGAGGGCACAGAACCAATTGAATAGGAAGGGATGATACTTAAAAGATGAAATTAAGAGGTGAGAGAGGAATATAATGAGAGGAGATGGGGAAAGACAGAATGGGGTAAATTATCTCATATAGAAGAGGCAAGGGAAAACTGTTACAATGGAGTGGAAGAACAGGAAGGCAAAAGGGAATGAATCAACCTTATTCTCAATTAATTTGGCTTAGGAAAGGAATGACATACACACTAAATAGGGTATCTCACCCTACAGGAAAGTAGGGGGGAAAGGAGTGCAGGCTGAGGGGGGGAGGGAAGTTGGAAGCACACACTTTTGAAAAGGGACAGGATCACCTATGTGAACACAACTACAAAACACTTTTCACACAAATAAAGTGAGATCTAACTAATTGGAAAAACATCAATTGCTCATGGCTAGGTCAAGCTAATATAATAAAAATGACAATTTTACCTAAATTACATTATATATTTAATGCCATACCAATCAATTCACCAAAAAAAAACTACTTTATAGAGCTAGAAAAATAGTAACAAAATTCATTTGGAAAAACAAAAGGTCCAGAATATCAAGGGAATTAATGAAAAGAAATGCTAGGGAAGGTGGACTAGCTATACCAGATTTTAATCTGTATTATAAAGCAGCAGTCATCAAAACTACTTGGTACTGGCTGAGGAATAGACTAGTGGATCAATGGAATATATTGGGTATATGAGACTCAGCAGTCAATGACTATAGTAATCTACTGTTTGGTAAACCCAAAGACCCCAGTTTTGGGGATAAGAACTCACTATTTGACAAAAACTTCTGGGAAAACTGGAATATATTATGGCAGAAAATGGGCATAGTCCATTATCTAACACCATATACCAAAATCAAGTCTAAATGGGTGCATGGTCTAGATATAAAGGCTGATAGTGTAAGCAATCTGTGAAAGAAAGGAATAGTTTACCTGTCAGATTTGTGGAGAGGGGAAGACTTTATGACCAAACAAGTATTAAAGAGCATTATAAAATGCAAAATGGATCATTTTGATTACATTAAATTGATAAGCTTCTGTACAAACAAAGCCAAGGTAACCAAGATTAGGAGGATAGTGGAAAGTTGGGAAAAAAATTTTTACAACCAATGTCTCTGATAAAGGACTCATTTCTAAAATATATAGAGAATTGAGTCAAATCAATAAGAATACAAGTTATTCCCCAATTGATAAATGGTCAAAGGATATGAACAGGAAGAAATTAAAGACATCTATAAGCATATGAAAAATGCTCTAAATCACTCTTGATTAGAGAAATGCAAATCAAAACAACTCTGAGGTACCACATCTCACCAGTCAGATTGGCTAAGATAACAAAACAGGAAAATGACAAATGCTGGAGAGGATGTGTAAAAATTGGAACATTAATGCATTGCTGGTGGAGTTGTGAACTGATCCAACCATTCTGGAGAGCAATCTGGAATTATGCCCAAAGGGCTATAAATAATTTAATAAATACCCTTTGACCTAGCAATACCACTTCTAGGGTTGTATCCCAAAGAGATCATAGAAGTGGGAGGAAGACCCATACGTACAAAAATATTTATAGTAGCTCTTTTTGTGTTGGCAAAGAATTGGAAATTAAGGGGATGCTCATCAATTGGGGAATGGCTGAACAAGTTATGGTATATGAATGTAATGGAATACTATTGTGCTATAAGAAACGAGGAGCAGATGGACTTCATATTTACTTGGAGAGGCTTATATGAACTGATGCTGAGTGAGATTAATATAATGTGAGCTAGAGGTGGAGAACTTTGACCTTTTTACTTTGTGTCCCTTAAGGAGCCTTGCTCCTTAAGGATGACTGAGTTAAAGACTTACTGAATGATATCTTTTGTTTAAAAACTATGTGAACACTTTGGTGAAAACTATGTGGCCTCTTTAGTGATAAGTTGCTATGTTATAACATTGTGAATGCTGTACTTTGGTTTCTGTGAATGTTTTGCTTTAATTTACTGCTGAGTAAATAGAGAGTTCACTATACTATGTGATCAAAATCTTAAAGCTGTTCACAGCAGCAGTCCTCTGGAAACCTGCTTGTGCTTGGCTTCACAACATGACTAAACACCAGCAAAGGGAGAGACATTCAAAACAATTTTATTGATTTTATATAATCTTAAAAAAAATTAACCAACAGCATCTAAATATTGGAAAGTTTCAGTTAGGATTTCAGTTGTGATGGCTGGGAAAGGCATATTATTTTCTTGACTTCATTCCTCTCATTCATCTTCTCTGCTTTATCTTCTTTTACACTTGAGCTGAAAGGAAAAAAGAGAGACCCAAGAGAAAAGTAATGTTCAGTAGTTAATAAAGCACTGGACTTGGTATTAGTGTACCTGCATACAAGTCTTGACTCTTCCGCTTAATTACTCTATGGGGTTTAGGCAAGTCTAAGTCTAAGCTTTCTCATATAGTAAATGGGGAGAATAATACTTATAATTATATATTATATATGTACATATGCATATATAAATTATGTAATAATACTACTCTAGAGAGTTGTGGAACAAGCCAAGATATGGCAAACATTTTTTAAACCTTAAAATGCTATGTGAATTATATAAATGTAAACTCATCATTATAAAAAAAGTATCTGGAGGTGTGTGTGTGTGTGTGTGTGTGTGTGTGTGTGTGTGTCTTTTGTGGGAAAGGGCAATTGTGCTGCTTTTCCTTAGTGATGATAGAAGTAGAAAAACACTGCCTTGGAATCAGGAGAGCTGGATCTTTTCCCAGCATAGAGCCAAGCTTTCTCATTTTTCTGGCAAGATCATTGCTGACTACTGATACTTTCTAGCTATTTGTATGATGGTGTCAGGTAGAGGAAAGAGTAATCTCTCTCACACAGCTCTAGCCAGAGTATTGGATTAGAGATTAAAAGGATGGTTTCATATCATTAATTTCATAATATTTGTTATAATGCAAGTCCCTCTTGACCCAGAGAAGATGCGATCCACAATTAACTAATGTGTACCAGATCTAGGAGGTAGCTATTTCTTAGGAATAGATTTGGACCTCTCCTGTCCCTCCTTCCAAAATGACTTCCTGGCTGCAGGAATTATAAATGAAGGTGGAATGTTGCCTCATCCTTGGGAGAAGCTGAGGAGTGACCCTGTGTCCTAGCTGGAAGGAAGCTAGGAACTTGTGACCTGGTTTGACTGAAAGTGGTAGTTAGGGCTTAGCGCCCATCTAAAGTATTTGCTCTTGACCCCCTTGCTCTCTCTTTTTTTTTTCTGACTGCTAACAGGAGAGTATCCTCCTAGTATTGCTTCAGCTTTACCCTTTTTCTGCTCCCTTCTGGATGGTAATGAAAGGAGCAGCCCCTTTGACATTTTCTGGACTTTTTCTCTCCTGGATGACTGTGAAAGAGGGAGTAGCAGAGCCTGACTTTGCTTTCTGTCCTGGATATGCTTCAAACTTTGCATCACTTTCTCTCCTCTGCCCTATCACCTCACCTCAACTTCCCCCTTTCAATTTTTTTTTCTTTCTTTTTTTTGCTTTTTTGGGGAGGGTAATTGGGGTTAAGTGACTTATCCAAGGTCGCACAGCTAGTTTTTGTTTTATGTATCTGAGGCTGGATTTGAACTCAGGTCTTCCTGACTCCAGGGCTGGTTCTCTATTCACTGTACCACCTAGTCACCCCCTCCCCTTTCATTTTCTATAACATTTTAGAATGTCCATGTGGATTTGCCCAACTAGGTCTGGTAAAGGAATAATTAAGGAATTATTTTTATCTTTAAGATTATTACTAAGGATTCCATTTTCATTATATAGAATTTATATATATATATAAAATTTCATTATATATTATATAATATATTATAATATATGATACAACACATTATACAATATTGCCATATAATATAATTATATTATATTATATATATTATATAATGCAGTATGTTATATATTATATATACAATTTCATTATATAGAAATCATTTGATAGATTTGCATGATTGTTCAAAACTGATCATTTCAGGTCATGGACCATGTACGTGGCAGTTCTGTTTCGTTAATGGGACAGGAACTGACCTCTAATCCGTGAGTGGCCAGAACTAAACAAAGCAGGCCAGAGACAGAAATGTCAGGAATCAAACAGAAATTTAATTTCAAAGTGAAGAAAAATAGCTTATAAGTGAGGACACATATGCCAGAGCCCCGCCCTTAGTCAGAGATCTAAGGCAGTTTGGGGGGCTCTCAGTAGTTATACTAATGACTATGCAGTGAGCTGTAGACCTGACAATGAGAGGTAACAGTAATAATGAGACAAATTTGATTCATAACAGGGCTTCATGACTGGGACATGGGTACTTAAAAGTGCTTGTTCAAGCTCAGAGACCACCTGATGCTGGTGAAATAATTTTGGGATTTTGCTGTGACTGAGATCATCCAAAGGATTATTGTTATGCCAAGCTCAGGGTACAGCTTGCTTGCTGGACCTTAGCTGTGAAAAACAGGGTGTCTCCTAATATCTTGACAATTTACATGAGATTTGTATGCTTCTTACTTATTTGATGATTTCCCCTATAGTCTATGTGTTGAGAGTTCCCATTACATCTCTTTCTTGAGCAAAACTGGATCTTGTGGGAGTAGGAAAGCTTCACTGGAAAGAGCGCTGTCTGTGGGGTCAGAGAGTCTGAGTTCAAAGACTACCTCTAATCAGTGCTTAGTATTATATTATTTTGATCATGTTACTTATCCTGTGTGGCCCTGTCATCTGTTAAATATGCCACTGGACTAGAGAACCTTTGACATACTTTCCAGAAAACCTGATCTGTGACTGTCTGGTTTTATGACCTCAGAAGCAGTGGCCTCCAACATATCTGGGGGATAGAAGGCTCACCAATTACTGGTGGAAACTGGGGGTTAGTTTTTGAGCAGGCTCATTAGGGAAAAGGCAAAGTCTTCAAGTCTGTTCTTTATCTATAAAATGGTTATAGAGATACTTATACTACCTATCTCACAGGGTTATTATGTATAAAATTCTTTGTTAACTTTAAAATGTTGTCTAAATGTGCATTATAACTTTTTATGAGATGCATTTATGGTGGCTTTTTGCACCAGCTTGCAGTGGTTCCTCTTTATCTCACTTCTACTGTCCCATGTGAGTGCCCAGCTCCTGGCAGTGGGAACTTCATATGAACGGGTAAAAGCTTCCAGAAGAGAACAGTGTAAATCTGTTTGCTAAAATGGAATCATCAATGTGGAAGACTCTAGGAAACTGCCTCTGGAAGTGTAGGGCTAGAGCACAAATGGACATTCTACTGTGGCCCACCACATGGTGAGGCTCAATCTTTTTCCATTGCCTGCTTAGAAGTACAAACTTCCTCAAAGGACTTGAGTCAGCACCAGCTGAGACCTTTGTGGCATTTCTATCAGAGAGAGGAGGTGACTCCTTTACTAATATCATGTAATGAGGGGAGTGAGGCATAAAGCTGCCTCCTTTTCCTATAAACCCCTTCCCCCCAGATCATGGGCCTTTTCATTTATTCTTTTCCATTCTAGGTACAGGGAATGGAATCTCTGAACTGGCCCAGAAACTCAGGGCATAGTTATCTTGTAGTCTAGGAACCAAGGTCAGATATTGCAGCCAGGACAGCAGCAAGGCTCTGAGGAGGAAGAGTTCTATGACTCTAGTCCAGTTGATACCATCACTTATGCTGGCTTTGGACATGAAATTGGTGGGACTAATGCTATGTAGGAATTGAGCTATGAATCTCATACCATGGCAACCCCTCCACTACTCCCCCCAGGGCAGTTAGGTGGTACAGACTTGGACTCTGGAAGATCTAGAGTCAAATCCTATCCCACACACTTACTAACTGTATTATCCTGGGCATCACTTAACCTGTTGACCTCAGTTTTCTCATCTATAAAAATAGGGATAATAATAGACCTTAACTCCTAGGATTGTGAAGATCAGATAATACTTAAAAATCATTTTGCAAACTTTTAAAGTGCTATATAAATGCTATTATTATTGTGTAGGGAGATTATGCCCCAAGGTGTTGGGAGAAATTTCTGTACATTTCTTCTTTCTCTATTTTTGTAGTAAATATTCCTTTGTAAAAACTAATGTGAACATGGAACAATAGTGTTAGTCTGGGCCCTTAAAAATGAGAACATAGTTGGGAAAGTGGGGTGGTTTGAGCTGTTGGTAGTGAAGAGACCTCCCAATCCCTTAAAGGTACCTGAGAATCCTGGGGAGGGGGTGGGGGGTGTTGTATAATATAACAGGTCTGAGAGTAACTGACCCTGAGGGAGGTCAGTCAAGCATGTCACAAAAGTATGGTTACTTAATATGCAACTTTGAATGAATGAGTGGATTGGTGGAGCATGAAATAGCAAAATGTAGTGACTGCCTGTTCTCTAAGATGAATTTTTTGTTTGTCTTTATCCAGAACAGTGATTAGAGGCACACAATTGAATTTTCCTTCCTTCTGTAGAATTTATCTAGATCCTTTAGAGTTTTAAGGTATGGTTTTGACCACACATTATGCTTGCTTATTTGAAAAATCATCACTGTTCATCTCATATTCTTGGAATGGGTACAGTAGCAATCACATCCTTGACATGGTACACTACTGAAGATGTGTGTGTGTATGTGTGTGTGTGTGTGTGTGACTAGATGCAGATTCTGAGAAAGATCCTAATCAGAACTTTTGCGTTATGCTGAACAATGCACTCTATCTACTCTGTGGGGAGACCAAGGTGACTGCTATTTCTTGGTTTCTTCTGATTATGGTTTTAGATAAACTTTTTATTTGTATCTGCTTTGTGGAAAGCTATGCTCAGAATGGTTCTTGACATTTTTTTGCTCCAAAAGTGTATATGGAAGAGGCCTGTCATTTTTGCTTAGAAGATCCCATGCATCCATCATAGTGTAGGCATACTCAAGAAAAGGGGGAAGGACTCTGAAGGATTTACCTGTCTCTGACCGTTTGATAATATCATCGTCAGTGCCCAACTATTTGCTTTAAGGTTTGGGTTCTTCTTGTTGCCTCCCTCCCATATAGTGCCTTTAAGTATACTAGCAGTTTGAGGTAGGGGCCACTTCAAGAGATACACAAAACTCTGAGGAACATAAAACACAGATACCAGAAAGTCATGCAGGTAACAGTCCTTATCAGAGTTCCACTGTTCTGCAATATTGAGCACTTAAGTGAATCTCTTCCTGTCCTTCCTTTTTTTTTTTTTTAACACAGTTTACTCTCAGTAGAGGGGCCATCTTAGGAATACCATCCCAGAAGATCTGCTTTTAAAAATTGGCTATAGGTTGGGGTGGCTAGGTGGCACAGTGAATAGAGCATCAGCTTTGGAGTCAGGAGGACCTGAGTTGAAATCTGAACTCAGACACTAAACACTTACAAGCCATGTGACCTTGGGCAAGTCACTTAACCCTAATTGCCCTGCCCACCCCCCTCTAAAAAAAAGGCAAAAAAAAAATTGACTATAGGCAAGCAGTCACAGAAGGGAAGGGAGTACTGTGTGCTTGTCAGGGTTATTGCAACAGCTCTGGTCTTCCTGCCCCACAGAATAACTGCTCTAACTTTGAGACTAGGAACAGTAGAGACAGATGGAAAAGTGGCATGTTGGAAAGATCCTCGACAATCAGGAGATCGGGGGTATAGTCCCAACTCTGCCATTTACTGGTAGTATTGGTTTGGTCAAGTCATTTAGCCTTTTGGGGACTTGGTTTTCTAATTGGTTAAAAGAAGGGCTGGACTACATGGCTTGTGAGGTTTTTTTTCAAACTCTTATATTCTTTAATTCTGTTTCAACTTTGTATTTCCAAAGGTAACACTGTAGGTACTTTATAAATGTAGGTTGATTGATTCAAAGCTGATTCTGCAACTGGTTCTCTATGTGATTACTATAAAATGTTCTAAAATCGAAGAATGACTTGAAATGACATACAGTTGTGATTTGTTTCTTATGAAGTTCATACTATGTCTGACATAGCTAGCATTTAACACTTTTTACAAAGATCTTTACATGTTATCTCATTTGATTCTTAAAATGACTGTGTGAAATGGGATGAATTATTATTCCAGTATTATAGATGAAGAAACTGAGGCTAAGAAACTTGCCTATGGCCACACAACTATTAAGTGTCTGAGGCAGGATCCAAGCTCAGATCTTCCTGTTGCCAAGCTGATTACTTGATGCACCATACCACCTAGCTGTCTGTGTAATTTTTAAAAGAGAGCTACTTCATATATTCTTTAATTTTCTATCATCTATGATTTGAATATAGCTAAAGGGGAGATCAATTTGAATTATGCTAAAAAAGTCAAAAGGAAACCAGTCATCCTTACTTTTTTGTGTATTTATTTCAAAATCTTGAAATACCTATTAGACACTTTGAGCCCTACATGATGTCAAACATCTAAATTAATGCCTGCTGAATGATAGAGTGTTTGGCGACTTAAGATTTTGGCCTCCTGAAGTGAATATTTATGTTCTCCTTAAGCCATAGTCCCCGGGTTTACTATTAATCATCCCTTTGTCTGGATGTGGGGTTATGTGGTTATATTTACTTAAATGGATTATATACCTCATTTTAATTAGCTAACATTCGTAAACCAAAGTGAAAAGCAGTATATAAATGAACTATATGAAAGTGTATCATGATGAAAATGTCTCTGATGCATTTCTTTGATTCTTCTTTTAAAAATTTTAATCTCTTTACTTATATCTTGTTTTTATCATCACATTTATTTTTGAATACATCTCTTCCCTGCTACTCTATCCAGTAAATAATCATCTGTAACAAAGAATAAAAAAAAGAAAGAAGAAAAAAGTTCATTAGGACTAACCAAAATATGAATCAAATGTGATAGAATGTGGCATGTTTCTTTCTTGTTGCCCCACCCCCTGCCTCCCTATCTGCAGGGGAGAGAGGTACGTTTTCCCAATTTCCAAGCTTGATCTTGTCTTCCAGATTTCATTTTTGTGCATCTTCCTTCCCTTTGAGGCTGGAGTTCCCTGTAATATTTTAATCAATGAGATCCTACCTAAATTTCCTTCGAATCCTTTGATCTTACCTTTCCCAAAATCAAGGGTGCATGTCAGAGTACAGCTGCATTTCATCTCATCCTGTCTGCCCATGTGATGGTTTCCTCATGCCTTAATAAGTTGTCCCTAGGGGGCTTCTGCTTCATTCCTCCTTCTCTAGGGGAGTATAGGAAACTATACCTATTTGTGTATGGGATAGAGAATGATTTTACTATTTGATTGCCTATTTTGTTATTTACTTTGATAAACTATCTTAATACTTTTTTTTAAAAGTATATATGTGCCTCTTTTATGGTCTGATAGTAGTTTTATATTGGATGGGGGCTTGGGCCTTGTTTTGCATGCCTAAGTACTCAAAATAGTCACCATGATCCTAGGAAAGTAGCAAAGGGCTCTCTAGCAATAGGTCTTGGGAATAAGAGTACTAGTTGCTATAAAAGGATGAATCTTCTAGATCAGAGCTCTCCAGTGAAGAAATGGGTTGCTTTGGGGGGTAGTGAATTTCCTTGTCACTGAAGGCACTAAAGGCAAAATTATATCATAGAAGGGATTCATGCATTAGGCAGGGATTTGGATTAGATAACTGCCAACTTCCTTTACCAATTCACTGTTTCCAGAAGATCAATCACCCAGAAAACACAAAAGAGTTAATGTCCTATAAACCTCACAGGGTTTTTTAAGTTTTTTAATCTTCTTCTTTCCCATCCCTCTGGACAATCTGTAACACTGTGTACATGTAGGGAAATGTGACTCTTGAGTGGCTGAGAGACTTCTGGGAGAGAGAAGCATGCGAGGAAGGAGAAATGGCATGTTGAATGTCAAACAAGAGACCCACAGAACTTTGTGGGGAAAAGCTGGCACCACAATATATCTTATTATTCCCAGCACCTGGACCTCAGAGACCACCAATAGGGAACTCACTGAGTGAGATGGTCCTCTCTCAAGGTGAGCTGGGATTTCATCTCTCTTGAAGGTCACAAAGCTCCCTAACTCTTCTGTATTTAATTGTCTAAACCAATCTGACTTTCCTGGCTGATTTGATAAATATGTTTGATTAATCTCTTTAATTATCTTTTATGCAACAAGGGAGGAAAAGTCATTTAGAACCTGCACCTAAAAGACCTATTATGATGTGTTCTTTAATAGAACCTGTGTGGCCTAGTGTAAATACCACCAAATTTGAGGTCAAGGAACCTGTATTTGAATCCTGCCACAGCCATTTACTATCTAAGTGACCTTGGGTAAGAAATTTAATCTCGATAGGACTCAGTTCTCATCAACAAAGTGAGGGGGGATTGAACTAAACAATATCGAATGTAGCTGCCAGCTCTAATCCTATGATTCCATGATCTCAAGTGCTACATAGCTAGTACGTGTCCAAATTTGTTCAATGAAGCTACTCATGAAAGACTTAAAAAAAATTCAAGTTTTGAGATGTGTTTGGAAAGTTAAAAGGAGAGAAATCATTCTAGTCATGGAGAATGATAAAAGTAGAGATGGAAAAATATTAGAAGTAAAGGTATGTTCAGGAGATAAGACTCACATAGCAGATTCAGTTAGATAGAGTAGAAATTGGATTAAGTAAAAAAGGGGTAGGGCAGTCTTTTGTGAAAATCGGGGGCTCATCCCCTGTGCTGAGTTGGATCATTCTGCCTTTTGAGGTTCCCATGAACCCTGTTAAGTACTGGTTACATTTCCTTATTTGTCTTTAGATAGGAAGGGAATATTGGTTACAAGGATTATTAGATAATATATGCAGAATATGAAAGGCTTGATTGAGAGTGAATTTGCCTTTGGAAGAATGGACTAATGAGCTTGGGATAGAGCCCTGGTGGATAAATTCCTATTCTGTAAATTCTATGAAAGTGGAGATCCTGTTTCATCTAAACTTGTTGTCTAGATAGCTTTATCAGGTGAGAACACCTGTGTTGAATCTAGCAAAGGCATTAAGCTAGGGGACAGGTCCTTTATCAATCAGAAGGAATGAAAATCATTGAATAAATAAAAATAGCTGGCATTGATGTAGTGTTTTAAGGTTTCTGATGCAACTTAACATATGTTATTTCACTTGATCCTCACAACTACCTGGTGTTTATTAACCCCATTTCACAGATGAGGAAACTGAGGTTGAGACAGATTAAGTGACTTACCAAGGGTCACAAAGTATAAGGCAGGATTTGAACTCAGTTCTTCCTGACTCCAAGTCCAGCAGTCTATCTGCTGTGCCACCTAGCTGCCTTTACGAAATGAAGTGATCTTGATAAAATAGTAACAAACCAGTTTAGAAGCCTACATTCCAGTGACTGACCAGACTGAAGAGAGCAACTTCAGCCAAGTAAAGTTTGTCTCCTCCCTGCCCTCTCCATCAGAGCATGACCTTGTGACTTTAAACTTCCCTTAGGAATCCTAGTAGTATCCCTGGAACAGCAGTGGCTGATGGCAACTGGACATACAAAGGAAAGTCAACTTCAGTACTCTAAAAGTAGCCCTGCAGAAAGCTAGACCATGCTGAAGATTCCACAAAGGGAGACAAAAGACTTCCATACACGCAGGGGCTATGAATCCCCATTTTGCCACATATACTCTCTACATTCAAGTGCACTTTCTTCTGGACTCTAGATACGCATGTGCATTTTACAGATGGGGAAATTTGGGTCCAAAAACATAAAGTGATTTGCATGAAGTCATCTTTCTTGACTTTCCCCCAACTGTTATTTCCCAAGTCTAGAGAATGGTTTAAAGCAACAGCAGTAAGAATAGCAATGCAGTTTTTCTTAGATTACAGGCTGTAATGCCAAGCAAAGGCAACTTCCCAAGGTTCAAAATACCAGCATAGGTGCTCTCCATTTTATTCAGTGAAAAATTAAGAACAGAGAAAATCATAGCATAATTCAAAATACAGCTTTCACCAAGTATAATTCAATAATCTCCAAGTACTACTCCACCCCTGAACATTTAGTCAATCCCAAGAATTCATTTAGTCAATCCCAAAGACCCTATTCTAAGTCCTACTCCACCACTAGGCTGTACATTCATTTAGTCAACCACAAAACCCCTCTTCTCAAATGGAGATTAGTTTCCAATCATAAGTAAAGTACATTCATTTGGTCAATCACAGAGCACAAAAAAGTCAAAAGTTCCCCACCCTTGGATCACAATTGAATCTACCCCAGAGTTACAAGCTTAAGCACAGAATTTAATACCCAAAGAGAGGTCTTTTCTTCATCTTGACCTGAGGCAAGTTCTCAGCAATTTTTGTTCCTGGGGAGACAAAGCTTAGCAAGGCCACAAGATACATTGCCAGTGTCTTCAATAATTCATTCTTTGTCTGCAGAACAGTCCTAGGACCCCTGAAAACATTAGCAAAACCCTCTTCCAGGATTTCTGTAAACATACAACAAGAAAATCCTTCTTAAGTGCTTCTGAACCAACAGCAAGGTTCCAGGACCTCTACAACACAGCACTGGCCTTCACCAGTGGGCACAATTCACTCTCTGTCTGCAGAACAGTCTCAGGAGCTCTGAACCAACAGCAAGGTTCCAGACCCTCTGCAACAACAGGACTCTCTTTCACCAGTGAACAAATCTGGCAAAATAACATCAAAACAGACAGACAAACTACCAGCATAACAGCCATGTCTCCTCAGTCCTTGGCAGCTCTGGGTGGCAGCTTTCAAAAGTCCTGGGCAATTTGAACTGGCTCTCAGCAATCCTCTCCATCTCTCTCTGCCTCCAAGATGCTGCTTCCAGAAAGTTCTTCTGCCTCTCTCTTTGCTTGTGTCTCTCTAAATTTATGTCACCAGCTCCTCCCAGTTCAGCACTCTCTTTTCACATCAACAAGTCCATCCCACAAGTGGGATTCACAAGCTCTGGGTTTTAACACAATCAATCTGAAAACCAAGCCAATACAAGGGGATCTTTAAATTCCATTACTATTACACAGGCAGAGCACTGAATTTGGAGTCAAGAAAACGTTTTGAATCCTGGATTTTGGCATTTAATAGCTATGTGACTGTGGATTTATTCTCTCTGATACTTCATTTCCTCACCTGTAAAATAGGATTTTTCTATTTTTATGTTTTTATGGCAGCTAGGTGGTAAAGTGGACAGAGTGCTGGCCCTGGAGTCAGGAAGACTTGAGTTGAAATCTAGCCTCAGACACTTACTAGCTGTGTGACCCTAGGCCAGTCACTTAACTGTTTGCCTCAGTTTCCTCATCTGTAAAATGAGCTCTAGAGAAGGAAATGGCAAACAATTCCAGTATCTTTGCCAAGAAAACCCCTAATGGGGCCATGAAGAGTCCCACACAACTGAAATGATTAAGCAACCACAAAATAGGATTAATTCTTGAAAATGGTAGCTACTTGGGGAGCATCAAATAACATCACAAAAAATGAAACAGATTACAGAACAGGAAAAGACTTGCTATTAATGTGAGGTAGCTGAATCTGCTATCTGTGTATAGTCAGACCATTGATTTTTTAAAGATAAGATCAGAACTAGTAAAAAAAAAAGTGAAAAAGATATGGAGTACCATGGAAAAAACCTAAATCTTGCATTATTTTTAAAAACTGACAATAAAAAAATGAGAAATGGACATAAGAAATCACATTGGCAGCAATTATAATTTTATATAATGGTTTAACTAATTTACATAAATTAATTGCCACAACAAAGAGACTAAAAGAGCCCAGAAAGAGCCTTAGTCAGAAAACATCTGACTTGCTTACCAAATGGAGATGGTTGCCAAAGGCAACACCAGGTTAGAAAATAAACTTTTATGTAGAATTTTATAAAGAAGGATGATTATGAGCAATAATATCTCATAAAGCAAAGAAAAAGGCAGTAGAGGCTAAAACCAGTTTAAATAAAACTTGGCAAGACAGCCATTTAAGCAAAACCATCACAAGGACATTTAAGGACAAAAATATAAGGAGGATAATGAACAGAAGGAAAATGGAAAAACATTTGTAAAAATCTTCTCCATAAAAAGCAGAAGAACCACTATTCCTGGACCTTAATATCACAACCCCTGATACTCTAACAGGTGAGGTAAAAACTCTACCAAATCGAATAAAGATGGGAAAAAATAGCTAGATTTGACCAGGTGTAGGGAAGAGAAATGTGCTGAATGCAAAACAAATTTGGGGGCATTGTGAAGGACCAAAAGGCAAGGTATCTGAAGGTATCCACACCCAACCATATCAGACCTCATTAATACCAAAAACATGACTAAGAGAACAACATTGACTTGTTCTCCCATCTAAATAAAATATTTACAAGAACTATCTACATATCAATTGAAGGCATCCTTGAGGAAGGTACTTAAGTATTTATTAAGGAACAAGGAGACTTTTACAAGTGATATTCAACAATAGGCTACATCTTCATTTCATGGTTGATTGAAAGACATAGAGGATGTACTATCCCACTGTATTTATTGTTTGTTGATAACAAAAATCAGAAGAGAAATAAATCTGTTGCACAGTTAGACACAGAGTGTCCTGGATAGGCCTTTGGTACTTTGGCAGTGCCATCCTAAGTCTCAAATGTGGCAACCTAATCCATGCAAACGGATGCAATGGCTCAGGTCCAGAAAAATGAAATACCACTTTATAGGCCCTCTCTTTTTTTTTTTTTTTAAACAAGGCATCTCTTATCCATATCAAGAAGTCTTGAAAGACAAAGCAACAGAAATAACCTTGTTTGGCAAATCTCTGATCAGAAATATCAGGTGATGCCTAAAACAAGGAAATAGATGCTCCCCAAAGTTATTCTCCACTGTCATGGATAATGAGGCCATACAGATGCTTTTGTTTACAGATGACAGTGTGCTGACTGTATCAATCCCAGGAAAACTTCAGAGGCTTCTGGAATAGATCTGTAATCACTCAATAGAATTTGGTTTGACCATCCATACAGGAAAAAAAAAAACCCTACAAGCCAACAAGTGAACAAAGAATGTCTTTCCTAGAATACACTACCCCTTCCTATACAGCAAGCTGGCCTACCTGAAGCAGTGGGGACACCCTGAGAGAGTGACACATGGCAGCATGTATCAGTCAAATCAAACCACTACCATTTCAATTTGGACCTTGATTTAGACAACTTAAGACCCTGAACCCAAGAGGTTTGGGAACAGCAGTATACCCTAAACCACCAGACCTCATTTTAGTCCAGTCCCTGAAGCCATCATTGAGGTGGAGGAATCATTGTTTACGGGCTATTTTTCTCAGGAGCATCAGTTACAAGTGCTAACCAATCATCATCAGCAGGTAGTTAAGCACAGCAACCCTGGTAGTGGAAATGACTGTATGATCTGGTTAATATGGAAATGTTTTGCATGACTTAATATGTATAATCACTATTAAGTTGCTTGTTTTCTCATGGAGTAGGGAGGGGTGGAAAGGGAAGAAGGAGAGAATTTGGAACTCAAAATGTTAAAAAATCAAAGCCAATTTTTTTGTACTTGTAATTGGGAAATACTTAATAAAATAAAGTATACCAAAAAAGAAAAAAAATGGTATTATCAGAAGAGAAGAAGGCTAAGCTGGTCTCATGGAGGAAGAGAAGGGATGATAGGTAGATGAGAAAGGGTTCCACTGGTATCCTCACAATATAAGGAGAAAGTGAGAAAGACCTCCATATAGAGGAGTCACACTAGATTGGCAGACAAGAATTGGTTTCAAGGTAAATCACTGGAGGTAAATCTAAAACAATGAGATTATACGTCTATTTGAGCATTTAATCCTTGGACTACTTACTAAACATGCCTTTCCTGATTCTCCTGACTAGTAAGTGCTCCCCTCTCCATTAGAATTCAGGTTCTCTGAGGACAAATACTGTTTCATTCTTTTGTTTGGCTCCTTAGTAGCTAGTATAGAGGTCTTATAGGTACTCAAAATTATGCCTGAATTGAATTCTTATGATTAAAGTGCATTTCAAACTTCAAGGCACTATAGGAATGTGAGTTATTTACATTTGTCCTTATTTGTCATCCCTGAAGATACAGCATCTAGGTGGTGTGGTGGATAGAGTGTTGGGAATGGAATCAGGAAGAAAGACCTGAGTTCAGATACTCACTAGCTGTAAGTCACTCACAGATGGGCAAGTCACTTAACCTGTCTGCCTCAGTTTCTTCAACTATAAAATGGGGATAGTAATAGCATCTACTCCTCAGAGTTGTTGTGGGGATAAAATGAGATAACTTGCCACACAGTAGGTACTTAATAAATGCTTGTTCCCTTCCCCTTATTAAAAGAGGCTTGGACTTAATTAGCCTTAGGAAAAACCTGGGTTTAAATCCTGCTTCTGATGTGGAGACCATGGGAAAGTCACCCAACTTTTTCGAGCCTGTTTTCCTCAGCTATAAAATGGGAATACTACTAATATTATTATTATACCGTGTTTCCCCGATAATAAGACACTGTCTTATTATTTTTTTGGACAGAAAAACACCAGAGGGCTTATTTTCAGGGGAGGGCTTATTTTAATGAACATTGACAGCAATTTTAATAAACAGGTAAATGTGAACAAAAAAATTTACCTTTATTCAATAACAAATTCAATAAAGAAGAGGATGATGCGCTCACTGCTGCAGCTCTGATTGGATGCAGCTCAGAGCGTGGCGTGCGTTTCATGGGGGGTGGTGGTGCATACAGAGGGTACCGTAATGTAGCGTGTAGCACAGGGGATCACCTTCACTACAGTAGCAATCTCAATAGGGCTTATTTTCGGGGGAGGGCTTATTTTAGAGGAATCTTACACAGTAAGGGGAGGGCTTATTTTCGGGATAGGTCTTATTATCGGCGAAACACGGTAGTACCTATATATTAGTACCTGTCTCATGGGGTTGTGGTGAAAATCAAATGAGGTAAGAAAGTACTTTGAAAATCTCAAAGTGCTATACGATTCTTAGTTTTCTTTGTTGTTGTGGTTATGGGGGTTCATCAACGGTGCCTCTGAACCATCTGATGAATTCCCCCCTTCATCCCTAAATTAAGAGAATGAGATTCAAAGGCAGTAGGTCTTTGTAGGAAGGGAGCATTTCCCATGGGGTTAGATGTTTGCCCTAGACCCTGGCTAAGAGAAGTGAGCCCTAACATACTAAGCTGGATGTTTCTGGAGTATCTTAATATTTGGGAAGTGCTTTATATCCCAGTTCATTCTTACAAAAACCCTGTAAATACTACTGACATTATAAATGCCACTCCCTCCACCCCAACACAGGTGCGGAAACTGAAGATCAAAGAGGTTTACTTAGCCTCCCCACTAGACTCGAACAGGGTCACACAATTAATTGTGGCAGAGACAACAGATTGGAATCCAGGTCTTCCTGATTCCATGTGTAGCATGGATTGTATCCATTTTGCTAAGTTGACCCTAAGCATAAGTAAGGGCAAATATTAAAATGGCTAATGTATAAAAGATTCAATGACACAACTCCAAACATAAGGACTCTGGGGAGCAAAACTGTAAAAGGTTAAATGGAAAACAATAATTTGGTGCAGAGTTATCAAGAATGAGGCTGCAACAAATGTCAATAGCCCTGCATTTTGGCCTGGGCCGATAAGTAGCTTAAAAAAAGGAATGACAGTTGAGTACTGAACTTTTTACTCACATAGGATACAGCGTTCATTATCAGAGGCATGATTTTAAACACGTAGGGCTGGTCAGGGTCCAAACTAGGCAAAATTGTAGGGTAAGCTTTTTTGTCTAGAGCCCATTCAAAACTCTATGTATTTCTTCCCCTTCTCCTGGTGCTATCTTTCCCCTTCAATCCTAGGACCTTCAGGCTGCTCACTCATAGGATTATAAATCTGGGCCTAGAAGGGTCATCAGACACCATCTAGTCCAAACCTATCCTTTCACAGATGAAGAAACTGAAGACCAGGAAAGTTAAGTGACCTGTCCAAGGTCTCTGCTCAGAGCTCTCACTTTTCCCTTTAGGCCTATTTCCTTCTTCCTGAACCAAGGGCTCCAAAATTATCCTCTCCTCCTGTCTCTACCCCTCCCTAATATTGTCATTCCCACTGTACATCTCCTGAAAAAACTAATTCACATTAAAGTTCAAATGTCTCAGGGGTATATGAAATGTTAAACCCAGCTTGTTAACTCAAAGCAATCTATCTTCGACAGTAGAATTTCCGAGGGGCTATTTTTGGACAGAGTAACTTCGAAGCTTGTCCTGTCCTCCGACCTATGAATAACCTTCAGAGAAGTATTAGAAAATATGTATTTCCCTGTTTCCTTAGCTTTGGAAAGTCGGGGTCATAAAGCAGACAGACAATTACCAGCCATAGGAAGAAAAAGCCTGTAAGAATTTGCTGGTTTGTGGACGCATCCCGTGTCCTGCAGCTGTCTGTAGAACCAAGCAAGGCTTTGGGGAGCTGAATGAGGATTCCTGCTCCCAAACATTCCCCCCCCCCCCCCCCCCGGAAGGAGGGGGAGGGGAATGTGGTGTGGGCCGTGCCTCGCCCTCTTTTGGAAGCATCCCGGGTGGCAGGGAGTGGTTGGACCTGCCCAGCCTCGCCTTGCTGACTTTGCAAAGGACCGGGCTGCCAAGCGGGCGGGGTTGGGTGTCCAGGATAGGGTTGCCGAGGATCAGAGGCCTGGCCGGGGCTCTACAGCTGCGGTGCAAATGCCACGATCACCCGGGACAGCGCCTGCACCGCCCGATCCTACACTCCCGGGGCCGGGGCTGGTGGTGGGGGCAGTAACAAGGCCGCATGCGGTCCCTCGGCTGGGGCATTTCAGGACAATCACCATTTTTAGGCATCCTCCCCCCCGCGGCCCCACACACAGGGCAGCTGCTCGGGCCCGGCCGGGCAAAAGGCCCGAAGCCCTTTCTCCCCATTCCAGCCGCCCCAGGTGGGGAGGGTGTCCTTCCGCAGTCCGGTCTCCCAGATCTCCCCCGGGCTCGATAGGCGCCTCAGGCCCCTCGGCCCGGTCTGCGCGCTAGCCCCTCCCGGGGAGGCGGGGGGAAATACAGAGAGAGGCAAAGAGCGTGCGCGACTCCAGAAGAGGGCTAGCGAGGTCCGGAGGGGACGGGGCTAGAGCGGCGGCGTGGCGCCTGCGCAGTAACGCCCTCCTCCGCTGCCCGCCCCTCTACTCCACCATCCCAATCCAGCCGCGGAGGGCGGCGGTGGCGGCGGCCGGGTTGAGTCGGCGCGGGTCCCTTGAAGACGTGGAGCCGCGTTGACTGAACAGAAGTCTGGGAGGACGAGGAGGAGGAGCCGAGGCGGCGGGAGGGCGGTGTGCGGCTGACTCATCCCTCCCAGCAGCAGAAGAGACAGACACACACACAGAAATACACACACAAAACCCGCCCGCCCGGCTCCTGCTCAGCCCGCGCGCGCCCCGGCTCCGGCGGGGTCTGCTCGCCGCTGCGCCCGCCCGCAGAGAAAGTTGTGCCCGGAGGAGGAGGAGCCGCCGCCCGCCGGTCCCGGGGAGTGGATGGTGCCCGGCGCCCCGGCCGCCTGTCAGGAGGGCATCGGGGCGGGGTCGGGCTGAGCCCGGGTCGGAGTCCCTCCCCCCGGCTCCCTCCCTCGGACTCCCTCCTGACCCCCCTCCCATCCCCCAGCATGTCCCGGCTGCTGCTGCCCCTGCTGAGGAGCCGGACTGCGCACAGCCTGCGGCCCCTGCCCGCCTGCCGCCCGCGTGGCGCGGCGGGGGCCCCGGCGCTGCTCCTCCGGCCGCCCCCCGCCTTGGCCGTCGCGGCCACCGCCTTGGCCGCCGCGCCGCGCCCCTCCCGGGGGCTGGGCACCCACCCCAAGCGCGAGCCCATCGAGTCGCTGAACACGGCGCAGGGAGCCCGCGACTTCATCTACAGCCTGCACTCCACCGAGAGGAGCTGCCTGCTCAAGGAGCTGCACCGTTTCGAGTCCATAGCCATAGCCCAAGGTAAGGGGCTGGCGCCAAGGGTCGGGGCGGCGCGCCCCCCGCCTCTTGGGCTCCGCCTTGCACCTCGCCTTGGCCGGCTGCTTGTCTGCGCCCCCTGCGTCCGCTTCGCGCAGCTCGGGGGGGCCGCCGGCGCCCCGCGGTCAGCTGCCCCTTGCCCCTCCCGGGAGAGTTAGATAAGTGTGAAACCTGCCAGGCTGCGAGGGGCGTGACCGCGGGGATGCTCCCTGCTCCAGCCTCGGGAGCCTCTGCCTTCCGTAGCCCGGGCAAGTCTGCCGCTGGGATTTTTTTGGGGTGGGAGGGGGGTTGCTTTTCCCTCTCACCTCCCCAAACTTCAACCCCTTCCTCTTATTAGTGTAGGGTGTGGCAAGTCAACCTCATCCACTTAGTGCCACTAAGTGCCTGTACCTTTAGAATGACACTTAGCCACTTAGCCCTTTTCAAAAAATGGGGCATTGACCTAGCAAAAGACTCTTAGCCGCTTGTTTTCTTCCAATGCAACTTGTATCTGTTTAAGCGGCTCAAAGAAATGTTTCCTTTGAATGGATGGAAGGTATCGAGATACCATGGGTTTGGTTATACACAAGTTAAGCACCTAAGTAGTAACCCGTTTTCCGGAAGGGGAAAAAAAGTCAATAAATCGAAAGTTTCTTTTGGTATGGATTAGTGTTAGTACTACTGCCTAGAAATACTAAAGCAGCCCAGATAAGACATCATTAAATTGAAATAAATGACCCAAACTTGTGACTCAAGTTAATATTTTCTCTAAAATGGTGATAACGTTTATTTCATAGTTTGAACTTAGGGAAAGAAAAATCCCGGAAACTGAAATGAAACTTGACAGTGATGGACAGCAGAAGCTGAGATGAATCAATTTTTTTTAAAATGTCACTTAAACAAGAGAGAAACAAGTGTTAATCCAAGAATATTAAATATTGGTATGAACTAAAATAAAATAACTTTTCTCAGTTAGAAATAGCAAATTTTTATTTAAACTGTTCACACTTTAGGACATGTTGATTTGGGATGGGGACTCTTTGCTGGAAGCATTACAAAAGTACGACCCTGGCTTATTTGCAAAATGTTGTCTACCTTAATTAGGTGATACCAGTCTGTTTTCACATTGTTTATCAGTGCTACTTCTCCTGGAATCCACAGTTGTGCTTTTTACCTGCTTTTTAGGTTCAGGAATTTATAGTAGCTTGGGATCCCAGACACTGTTTACATTCACCTGCATTAAGCTCTGGGTAACACCCTAAACTTAAATTATTAAGCATTTAGAGCACCATAATGCTATTGTGAGATCATTTAGTTGTGTGCATGTGTGTATCTGGAATTTGTGTATTATATAGAGACACACAGACTGAACATTTTCAGTCATCAGCACATCAAATGTTTACTGTAGATCCTAATTGTTATGGTCACACTGTGGTTTGCTATTTTCCTGAATTTCGTCTGTAAACTCACACGCATGGTTCTTTCCTGACTTAGCAGCATCCACTCTAAAACATTTATTCTTTGTATGTATATAAATAGACATATTTGCTTTGGAAAAGTCTGTTTTGAGATCGATGTAAGTATCTTTGGATGTAATTACAGGACAACTCTTGAAAAACACTTTCTGAACAATTGAAAAGTTTATTTCTGTATTAAGAATTTATAGGGAAACTTACACATTTGAATGTGAGGACAGAAACTATTATGTCCATCCCCCATGGTGCCTTGCTTGTAGTGATGCTCAATGACTCTTTGAATAGGACTGAAAAGTATATACAATGTTATCATTTTTTAACAAATCAAGTTCTTTTGCATTAAAGGCTTAAAATTTGCAGAGAATAAAGTGTTAATATCCATTTTATATGAGAAAAATGAATGCCATTCTGTGAATTTTTACTAAAATTAGTGAACAACATTGGACTTATGGAGAAATATTGGTAAGAATATAGGAAATATAGTGTTAGGCAATGAAGTACAGTAAACTCTTGTGACGAATCTGAGCAGCTAAATAGTGCTGTTTAATCATAAAACTTTGCAGAGGTTTATAATAAACAGTGAAGCACTACATTATCTCTAAGTGCCATCTAAATTGTTAAAAATTCATTTATGTTCAGTATAGTATGTGTTTGTTATTTTGTTGTATTCTAATCCAAATTTATAATTTGGTATAGCATATATAATTAGATATTCAGTTTATCATATTCCTTAACTCTTCTTGCTACAAGAGAGTTTATATCTAAAATATGTATTGCTCATTCTAAATTACCTAATTAATACTGAAAAATGTTGTTTTTCTTTTATTTTTGACTTAATCAGAACACTGAAAGGCTGGTCCTGCTTCTAAATGTATAGATCCTCCCCCACCCTCCATATGTTAAGTAATGTAAGCTTCACTCCTAATGATAAAGGTTCATCTTTAGGATGGGTCCTTCATGGGGTTAGAAATCCTCTGTGTCCTTGAAAAGGAGACTCATATAGCTAAATGATGTACAGTAGAAGTGATGAGGAAGCATTACAGAAAATAGAAATCATCACTGGTCAAGCTTGGCTATTTGGTCTTCTGGAGAAATTTGAGTATTTCTACTTAGTCATTTCATCTGTGTATCAGGCATCCTATTGAGATTAATCTTAAGAATCAATTTTCTTGCAAGTAAAACAAGGTTTTTTTTTTGTATTTTGCATTTATTGTAGTTTAAATTTGTTTGCACATCGTGACTTAAATAGTAAATAGTTTAAAAAAATTTGGGATTGCCATATTGGGATCGGTACTCTAGAATCAGTGTAGGTAAAATACTGAGGTACAAGAACACCAGACTTTTGCACCCTAGGAAGAATAGAGGGTGGCCAAGAGGATATTGGGATGATTGGGATCATCTTTCCTTTTGTTAACTATTCCCTGTTGTCCTGAGGTAGATCCAGAAGGTAGTTTTCCAAAAGCCAGTGTTGGCTTGACCTTTTTTTGATTAGTCTTCCTAGCAGCCAGTATTGTTCGAGAAGAAAATTTTAACATAACAGCCTCAGAAGACATCTAGTTCAATCTTTGCCTAAACATAAACCTTCTTTACAGCATCCCTGACATTAGTCATCTAGCCTTTTTCTTGAACATCTCTAGTACTAGTTGATAGCAGTTACAAATTTAAATAAGAGTTGTTACAAGGTGATCTCTTCATTGCTTCCTTGATCACCCTGACATTTTTCTAATCTAAGCCTTATGATTTTAGTTACCAAGTTGACCCATTTCAGGCAGAAATAAGCTGTTTCTTTTCTGACCTACAACTGCCGGCTTGATTTTTGGCAGTTTGATGTTTTGGTTGCACAGTTGACATTATTGGAATAACATTTAGGTATTTATCTTGTAGTATTAAAACCACTGAATACATTTATACTGCTAATTAGAATGGTTTCTTCAGAGGCTTCTGTAAATTTTATTGAGATTCAGCTTTCATAGTATGGTAATTCAGTTTTCCAATTTATCCTGTATATAGCTTGTTTTACACAGTTGTTTGCATGTTGTCTCCTTGTGAGCCTGTGAGGTTCTTGAAAGTAGAGACTGTTTTTTACCTTTCTTTATATCCATTGTGTTTAGCCCAGTTCCTGGCACATAGTAAATGTTTATAATTATGTATTGATTGACTTCATTTACGATAGCTAAAAAAATTCTAAAATGTTACACAGATTCAATTTACAGTTGTTCATAAATGGTCTTATTTATGAGTTTGTCAGTTCAGTAAGAATGTCTTTATAGGTTTTTTTTCCCCTTATAAAGGACTTCTGTATAGGTAAATGGGTATGTTTGGCATAGGTTTTCTAATTATCCCTTTCAACCCATACTTAAATATTTTATTACTTAAATAGAGGTTTAGACAACTGGTAACTTACAAAGAGATTATAAGCAATAGGGGTACCATGATTAAGTTATGACATAGTTTTTTTGGTTGATAGGGTACAAATATCAGGGAGAGATCTAGGTGTAAGAATTATTCAGACTTATTTCTATTGGACATTTCTTCAAGTACTTTCCCATTCATCATGATCTTTTATCCTCACAAAACCCTTATGAGACAGACAGGTCCCTAAGACTCAAAATTTAAATAACTTGCACAAATTATTTCTAGCCCCTTGCTAGTAAGTGACAGGCTTGGACTAGAATCTAAGTCAACTTTCTCCCCAGTCCAAGTGCTATTTGTATTTTATACTACAATGTCTTTTACTTTCTGCTATTGTATATGGAAGTATAGGAAAGAGTAAGGTTCTACCAAATAAGTTGCTTGCTTCCTGGGAAACTGACACTGGCTGCCTGTATCTCTGTCGCCTAAGATCCTTTTTCAGCTTTAAATCTAAGATCTGTTCTGTTTTTATGACCTTCCCAGATCCCAAGTGACCAGGTAACAGGAATGTCTGTCTCTTTGGACCTCTAAAGCCAACCTCTTTAGTCTCCTACCACTTACCAACATCAGCCACTTTTCCTTGATACTAGTCACATACCCAGCTAAGGGCTCTGAATATGAGACACTCCCTCCTCTCAAGGGACTCATACTGTATCTGGAACTTGGAGGCAGAGGTGAAGCTGTGCCTTATATACCCTAGAGATGCTTTCAGTTAATCAATAAGGATGGTTCAGGCACTATGCTAGTTGTTGGGGACAAGAGTACAAAGAAAGAAACAATCACCAACTTGCAAGAAGCTTACATTCTAATGGAGAGAAACAAGTACATATATAAATATATACAATACATAATATAAAGTTAATACAAGTGGTTGAATACAAGGTAGTATGGGAGACAAGGCACTAGATTTTGGTGTGAGGAGGCAGAAGATCTGGAGAAATTTCACTTCTTGAACAAGAATGGTCCTTAAGCATTAAAGAAAGAGGTGGAGGTTAGGAACCCATTCATTCCGAACATGTGAGAAGATCAGTGGTGCTTTTTTTTTTGGTGGGGGGGATGGTAGAGTAGGGGTTTAGGTATCAGTGACTTTGCTGACTCAGCTGTAGTCTTAGCTTGTCCTTTCTGCTATCTTATCTAGATTGACTTTTTGGGTACTATTTACTACATATTAAAATAACTCACCTTATAAACCATAAAGCACTTGATTTCATTTCATCTTTCATGAAAAGTAGCTCCTGCAGAAAGGGTTAATTCACCCTTTAGGAGGAGGAGTAAAAAGGAAGGCAAGAGGGGAAGGGTGCCTTTATTGGCAGTTTTTTCCTCAGGCCAGTGGTGAATTTGGGTCACTGAAGGGATGGTAGGGCCTTATTATCTTATCCCATTCATTCCTATCCTTTCTTAACCCCCCTTTTGGATTAGTTTTCCTTGTTGACCTTAGCACATTTTGAGAGACTTTAGTGTTTGACACTATTCTTGAAGTATCATGCTGTGTTTTTGTGTTCATATTCCATTGCCTACCTTCCTTTATTATTATTATTATTAGTCTCTAGATGAAAGGATCTGGAGAAAAAGTGAGAGATTTTAGTTTAATATAAAGAAAAACTTCCTAATAATCAGCTTCCAAAATCGAAATAATTTTGCAGGAAATAATGACTTCTTCTTTCATGCAGGCAGTCCTTTAAGAGTGTGCTGGGATGACTGTTCTTCAGAGATATTGTAAAGGGGGTTCCTGTTCAGGTACAGGTTGATTTAGATGGACTCAGAGATTCTTCCCATCTTTGATTCTCTGAAATTTCTGATAGTTTGCGTTAATTTGCAAAGCAGAGTCATTTTATATTCCAAATCAGCTTATCTCCAATCTTTGGAAAAAAACCCAAACTTCATATTATTATTTGACTAGAATGACTGCTTAAGAAAACTTGTTTTTAAAAATGAGTTTTAAGAAATCAAACTATTTAGTCTGGCGAATTTTCTCACTTTGCACAAACTAAATAAGAAAATTTTATTCCTTGAATAGAACTTTGTGTCTCCTATGAATGTTTCTTCTTTTTCTTTCTCTTTGTCATTATTTGGTTTGTATTATTCTTTGATCACAGAACTTCTTAGTTAAAGTGTATTCACATAGTTAGATAGGGTTATAAATTGTTTTTAAAGAGTAGTCAACAGGTAACTTCACAGAATCTTAAGGTTTCAAAGGGACCTTTCGAAGTCACTGAGCCTTAACTATGTCTGACTAGGAACCTTTACATCATTCCTGATTAGTGGGTATCCAACTTTTTCTTGAAAGCAAAACTTATGGGGATTTCACTACCTCCCAAAGCAGCCTATTCTTTTGAAAGTTGGATACTCTATTTTTAATCAGCTGCTCATTAATATACTTTAATATTTCAGGAATCTCTTAATTGTATTGGCATGGTTACTCTTTCTAAATAGATTGTAAATCCTTTATAACTTAGTGAATTGTTTTTCAGTGTTAATTGTGACTGAGAAATTATCACTCTAAAACTAACTTGGTAATGAGCCCTGAATTTACCTGGACTGGTTTCATGGACACCAGACATAACAGTTATCTACTCAAAAGCTTTTCTGCCTGATTGATGCTGTATATTGGTTTGACTAGTAAGCAGGAAAGTGCTCAGGTTTGAATTATAAGGTGCTGAAAATAAGCAAAGGAGAAAGAGTTGTAAGACTAGAGATGTTTATTGAAGAAGACAGGATAAGGTCAGAATCAGTAGCCCTGAGGTCCATTCCCAGTAGCTTTTAGTTGGCAACCCCATTATTTAACATAGTTTGCCTGGGACCTCACCTTCCTGTGCTCTGGGATATGCTGCCAGTTCCATAGATAACAAGTATTCATGGTGATATGTGAGATACTGCCCAAACACTGAACTGGTCAGTTTTCCCATTTTGTCTACCTTCTTACAGTCTCACTGGAGAAAGAAGAATCCATAAGAATAGCATCAACTAGTCCAGATCACTTGTGATGGTTGATTGGTCAGTCTCCAATTAATCAATTAATTAATAAAAATCCTTTAATCTTACTAGCAACCCATGTTGTCTCCATATTAAGTCTGGTTCTGGCATTTACAGATAGGGGCAGACTTAATGAGGCCAATGAGGAAAGGTGGATTTCTTCCCTTGTTTGTTCTGTACACCTAAGTGATTACTTAAATCAAATTATTCTATTACTAATTAACAGAGCTTAGGCTCTTTCTAAGAAAGATAAATATTGTGTATCATTGTCCTAAGCACGAATTGACTGAGCATGGATACCAATAAATTTGTTTCCAGGTTGTCTATGAGTTCTCTTTGTGCAAAATACCTTTGTGGTAGAGAATGAAAGTAGTGCATTTGGTGTGCACCTTATCTCCAAGAAGGTGTAGTGGTACAAAAGAGGGTATAGGCTAGTTCAGAGATTTAAACATAAAAGCAAAGCATGAATATGTGTCTAATAAAAGGTAAGGGAGTTGCAAATATTTGCTGTAATCATAGAACTTGTGCTTCTTTGGCATAAGAGCCTTTAAGAACCCAACTTCTCTTTTACCCAATGGATGAGACATCAGAATAGTACTTTTAGTGAAAGTTTAAACTCAAGCATACACATATGTAATGAGTTCTTGTTTATTTTAAAGTGCCTTGTTCAGAAATCGTAATACACATGAACATAGCCTCACTCCTCTGTGGTTAGAAAATATTTCCCAGTAGGAGAAACATACTGTATCATTTTTTTTTTTTTAAGCAATCGGGGTTAAGTAACTTGCTCAAGGTTACATGGCCAGTTATTATTTCTGGGTGTGGTGCTGAGTATCTGAGCCGAGATTTGGGCCAGGTCATCCTGACTCTGGAGCCGGTGCTCTTACTCGAAGAGCCACCTGGCCGCCCCTAAGCAATTGGGGTTAAGTAACTTGCTCAAGGTTACACGGCCAGGTGTTTCTGGGTGGGTGCTAAGTGTCTGAGCCCGGGATTCGATTTACAGATCTTCTCAACACTGGAGCCGGTACTCTTACTCGCTGTGCTACCTGGCTGCCCCATGTATCATTTCTATAACATTTGTTTTTGAAACAATTTGATAACTGAATGACGATAATAATAATTACAGCTAACATTTATGTAGTTCTTTAAGATTTGTAAAAGTTCCTTGCTTATATTTATCTCACTTGGTTCTTACAAAAGCCCTGTGAGGTAGGTACTGATATTACCCCCATTTTATAGATGTGGAAACTGAAGCTGAGAGGGAAGGTGACATGTTGAGGGTTACACGACTAGTAAGGATCTGAGGTAACATTTGTACTCAGGTCTTCTTGAGTTCAACTCCAACACTATCTGCTATATCATCTATTTGCCCAAGACCCTTTGAAGCAGATGAGCATAGTTGGACTGTTTTTCTAACTCACTTTTAAGCCTTATGGAAATTTTTGGAGATAGGGTGGCACATTTCATTGTTTGACATTTATGCTGTGAATGTGAGAAGTCATTGTATTATGCTGACTTCTACACCAGTATTTTTAAACAGAGCATTTCCTGCTTGTTAAGATGGCCCAGGGCCTTTTGCCATTTAATGGCATACCTATAGATGTTTCTACATGAAGAATAATAGTTTTTCTTTGCTTAGGAAGGACTTTTGGAAATGTTTCCTTAGGGAAACTGCATTAAATGGATGTCAAGGTCATTTAACTGTGCCGTGGGGAGAAGGGATTATTTTGCATTGAAATTGATGAGAGCTAGTTGGAAATTACAGGTAGTTTTTATCTAAATCCCTAGTCCAGAAAACTAGATTTAATATTTACAGAATTTGAGGTCTGGCTTGCTGTGACCTTACTATACATTATTCCAAACTCAGAGTACATTTAGTTTTACATTTAGATATACCTACATTATTAATTTTAAAGCAAGGATCTGTTTTGGTATGTTTTTAGATACATTTTTTTTTTTTTGCCTTTTGGAGGGCAGTTGGGGTTAAGTAACTTGCTCAAGGTTACACGGCCAGGTGTTTCTGGGTGGGTGCTAAGTGTCTGAGCAAGGTTACACGGCTTGGTGTGTGTGTGTGTGTGTGTGTGTGTGTGTGTGTGTGTGTGGGTGTGTGTGTGTTTGTGTGTGTGTGGGTGTGTGGCCAGAACCCAATGGGTCCTCCTGACTCCAGGGCCGGTGCTTTACTCACTGTGCCACCTAGCCTCCCCTACATACATTTTGTAGCTATATAATTAGAACTCAGGAGTACCTTGTGTATTTCTTCTAGAATCAGCAAATTTGGTTAGCGATACATTTGCTATAGCAGAAGGACATGGGACTGGGAGTTGAGGACTGTGTTTTAGTATCAACTGTTGGCGTTAACCAGTTATCTTGGATAAGCAATTTTACACTTCTTAGTCTTAATTTCTACATCTGTAAAATTTAAAGTTGAACTAGATTATTTCTAAGGTCCCTTTTAGATCTTTGATTTTTCTATGATGTTGTGAACAAAAGTATTTGTACCTTATTTTTGATGCAAATGGAATGATTCCTTTCTGTATAGCTAAAGATATTGAGTATCTGGCAGTTTGATCAGGGGTTAAAAATGAACTCTTGTGAGGAACCTGCTAATGCAGAGTGTGTGTGTGTATGTGTGTGTATTTGTGTGTTTTGTTTGCTAAAATGGACACCTGTACTATAAATTTTTTAAAAAAATGGAATTTGGTTACATTTGGCATGTAGAAGGATATGATAAGATTTGCATGTCTATGTAGGTTGAAGTTCTGTAAGTTTCTATGTATTTTAGCTAGTTTTTTTGTTCTTGGACTCAGAGTTGTGTTTAGTCCAGGCATTGGTCCTTTCCATTTTATCCCACCTTTATGGCTCTCTTAGGAAAGAATAAATGAAGTTATCTGGCATTTTTAAGTGCTTACTATGTTTCAAGTACAGTGGGAAGTGCTAGGGATACAAAGAAAGTCTAAAAGAACTCCTCCACTTACATTCCATTGGGTAGCAACCAAATGTTGTTTGCAACAGCTGTGTACATACAAGCTGTTTACAACAGCTATGTACATACAAGATATATACAGGGAAAATTGGGGGCAATCTCAGAGGGAAGGTAGTAGCATTGATGAGAAATTAGAAAAAAACATTTTGTGGAAGGTTGGATTTGAGCTGATATTCCAGGAATCCAAGAGGTAGAGATGAGGAGGGATAGCCCTCTAGGTTTAGAGAATGGCCAGTGAAAAGGAAGAAGTTGGGAGATGGAGTGTCTTATGCAAGGAACAGCAAGGAGACTAGTGTTGCTGGATTTTAGAGTATGTGGAAGGGAGGAAATTGTAAAAAGACTGGAATGGTAGGCAAGGGTCAGGTTATGTAGTGCTTTAAAACTCAAATTGTTTATATGTTGTATGTTGATTGTACATTTGATCCTGGAGGTAATTGAGAGCAATTGAAGTTTATTGAATAGGGAAATGACTTGGTCATTCCTGAGGAAGAGTATCTTGAGCTGAGTGGTGGATGGACTGAAGTGGAGAGAGTCTTTAGGCAGGAGGACCAATCAGAAGGCCACTGGAATAGTCTAGGCATGAGGTGAAGAGGACTTACACCAATGTGGTCACTTCTGTGTCAGAGGAGAGAAGGGATTGTATATGAGAGATGCTGCAAAGGCAGAAATGACAGGACTTAGCAATAGATTGAATATGTAGGTTGAATGCTACTACTTGTGCTAATTTTGGCCTAACAGTTAACACCAAGAAAACACAGGTGCTCTATCAGCCACTACCACACCATCCATATGTGGAACCATCGATTACAGCAATTGGAGAAGTTTTATATGCTGTGGATAAGTTCACTTACCTTGGTGTAGTGTACTTTCCAGAGATGAACACATTGATAATGAGGTTGACAAACACATTTCCAGAGCTAGCTCAGTATTGGGAAGCTCTGAAGGAAAGCATGGGAGAGAAGAGGTTTAGATTGACTACCAAAACTGAAGGTCTACAGAACCATCATGCTGACCTCATTGTTGTCTTCCTGTGAAACCTGGACAGTCTACCAGTACCATGTCAGGAAACTGAATTGCTTCCATTTGGATTGTCTTAGGAAGATTCTGAAGATCACATGGCAGGATAAAGTACCAGACACTGAGGTCCTCACTCAAACTAAACTGCCAAGCATTCAAACTCTACTTCAGAGAGTGCAGCTCTGATGGGCTGATCACGTTCAAATGCAAAATGTAGGCTTCCTGAGAGGGCTATTTTATGGAGAATTCACACAGGGCAAGTATTCACATGGTGATCAAAAGAAGTGACACAAGGACACTCTCAAGGCTTCTCTTAACTTTGGAATTGATTCCAAATCAATGTGTGACAGGGAGATACTGGCACGGGACCACACAGCAAGGCATGCTCACATCAGAGAAGGTGGTGTGCTCTATGAGCAAAGCAGAATTGAAACAGCTCAAAGAAAACATAGGATGCACAAATTTAGAGTATCTACCCCAAATGTTCACATGGACTATTTGTGCCTGACTTGTGGTAGAACATTCCGAGTTCATATTGTTCTGATCAACCACAGTCGTACACATTGAAACTTGACTCTAGCATAGTGATGTCATTTTGGTCCTGTTTGAGAATGAAGGACAACAACCAGGTTGAATGAGAGTTGACCTGGGTGACTAGAGAATGGTGTTGTGCTCCACAGAAATGTGGAAGTTATGAAGAGGGGAAAGTTTTTTTTTGGGGGGGGGAGGGAGTAATGAGTTTTTTTGGGGGAATAATCAATCTTGCATATATTGAGTTTTAAGATGTGTATGGGTCATCCACTTTGAGATATCCACTATGTCATTTCAGTGCAAGATGGGACTCAGAAGAGAGGTTAGAGTCTATTAGCCCTTTAAGTAAAAGTATTTGTTCTGTAAAATTTGGATTTAGTCTAAAGGTTGTACTTAAGGATTTAGAAGGCCACATTTGGCAGGTTCCCCACCCCGACTAGACACATAGATCTGAGAAGCATCTGTATAGAGTTGATATTTCCATGGTAGTTGAGAATCCATGGGAGCTGATGAGATCACCAAACCAAACATGGTAGAAGGAGAATAGAAGAGGGTCTGGAACAGAACCTTAGAGGATGCCCGCAGTTAGAGATGTTACCTAGATGACGATCAAGTAAAGGAGGCTGAGGAGGAAGAATAAGAAAGTATGGTTTGGGAAGCCAGCCATTCTGTTTTTAGTCAACAAACATTATTTGAGGTCTCCTTTACTGGTTTGTCTTCCTCCTTTCACTTCTGGAAGTGAATGTTCCTTAAACCTGTGTTTAACCCTCATTTCTTTCTCTGTTCTTTTTCTTTGGCAGTCCTATGGCTTTAGTTATCACTTCTTTGTGGAGAATGTCTGCATTCTCCATATATGCATGTATCAAGCTCCATTTCATCACCTAAGTTCCAGTGCTGCTAGACATATTCACCTGCATTTCCAACTGGCATCTCATCCTTGGTTTTTACCTGGACTCCATTGGAGGCAGGAAGGTCAAAGAAGAGATAGAATCATTATTTGGGAGAGTAGGAATGATAATAGATGAAAAAAGGAAAGAATAATTATTTATAATCTGGTTCAGTTTTCTTGCCCAAGGAAAACAATCTTTGGATTGGGAAAGGTAGTGAATGGTAATTAGGGAGCTGAAACCAAGGATAAATGTGGAGATGGTAAGAGAGTGTCTAGTGCTTTTAAAGAATTAAAAGGTTGCAGATTTCAGTATTGAAAGAATTGGTAGCTATGATTGGTGAGCTGCTGTTTTGAACAGCAGAAATCCTGTAGGATAGTGCTTTATACCTAGCAGATGCATAATATATGTTTTTTTAAAAAAAATGACTAGACACTGATAAATACTGTACTTGGAGGGAAAAGGTTGAGGACTTAATACTGTAGATTAGTGAGATTATCTTGCTTGGATTCCTGGAAACAATATATTATTGAAAGGATCATTTCTGGGGAAAGGTGTGTGTGTGCGTGCAGGTGTGTGTGTGTGTGTGTGTGTGTGTGTGTTTTGCTTTGTTATAAATAATTTAACTCTTTGGTTCATATATTTTAGCATTGTTAAACTAGACAGTAAACTTATTGAAGGCAGGTGCCCTTTGTTATACTTATGTATTTTTAGAACTCCAATGTGCTTTTTAATATCCTTTGGTTATCTTTGTCTCTTTCCTTTCCTCTCATTGATCATTTCCAAATCATTTAGCAAGTCTTGTTGATTCTAGCTCCATGATATCTATTGCATCTGCTCCCCTATTGTCTATACACACTGCTAGTACAGTAGTATATGCTCTCATTACCACTTCCTTGGGCTGTTGTAATAGGCCTTACAGGTCCTCTCAACTCTCAATTCCTTTACCCCTTTCCCCTCACTTATAGTTCATTTTTTTCTACCACTGTCAGAATAATTTTCCTTATTCATTGATCTGTAGTTCTGGTCATGTCATTTCTCTGCTCATAAATATATATTTTTTAAATTAGGAATTATATTTATTTATTTTTTTGCTTTTTGGAGGCGGGAATGCAGAGCAATTGGGGTTAAGTGACTTGCCCAAAGTTACATGGCTAGTAAGTGTTAAGTGTCTGAGGCTGCATTTGAACTCAGGTCCTTCTGACTCCAGGGCTGGTACTCTATTTACTGCGCCATCTAGCTGCCTCCATAAATTTTTAGTGATACCATATTGCCACCAAGAAAAGTTTAGACTTTTTTCCCTGGAATCTGTTGCCAACTCACTTAATTTTTTTTTCCCACTTAATAGTATTTTTTTCCCCAATTACATGTAAATGTAGTTTTCAGCATTCACTTTTATTAAGATTTTGAGTTTCAAATTTTTCTCCTACCCTCCCCATTTCCCAAGACAATAAGCACTCTGATGTAGGTTATATGTGTACAGTCATATTAATCATATTTTCACATTAGTCATGTTGCGAAACAGCAAAAGAAAAAAATCACTAGAAAGAAAAAAAAAGTAAAAATAGTATTCTTCAATCTGTATTCAGACTACATAGTTCTTTCTCTGGATATGGATAGGATCAACCCACTCTTCCAGTTTTTTTTTTTTCATATTATTCCTTTTAATGCCCTTTACTTCCAGCCTCGCTGGTCTATTCTTTACCCCCTAAAGACACATAAATGCACTCATTTGTGTTTCCATGCCTTTGCGTACTCTATTATCTATCCATGGATTGCCCTCACTCCCCCATTTTCAATTATTGAATTCCTGGACAAAAAAGTTCCTCCTTTGATATCTTCTCTGCCTTCCTTCCTTCCTCATTCCCTTTATTACATTTATACTCTCTGGAAGGCACTGTGTGTGCATTAGGGACAAACATAAATAAAAACAAAGTAGCTTTAGTTCTCAACTGAGAAGATACAACATATAAGCCAAAAATGAATATGAGATAATTTGAGGGGGTTGAGACTAACAACTGTAGGAAGTAAGAATGTTTTCATGGAAGAGCTAGAACCTAAGAAGAAAAGGATTCTGAAAGGTGGGAATAAGGAAAAGAGCGTGTTCCAGGAATGCACAAAGAGAAGGGAGATGGAATCGTTATTAAAGATCTGCGTCAGATTCTGCATGATTCAGGGCATATCTGATCTCACTGATGTGGGTATCCCTCATAATAGAGCTGCTGTCATTTCAGTTATGTCTGACTCCTGGTGACTCCCTTTGGGGTTTTCTTGGCAAAGATAATGGAGTGGTTTGCCATTTCCTTCTGTAGGTCATTTTACAGATGAGGAAAACTGGGACAAACATGGTTAAGTGACTTGCCCAGGTTTGAACAGCTAGTAGGTGTCTGAAATCGCATTTGAACTCAGGTCTTCCTGACTGGTGCTCTATCCAATGCACCACCTAGCTGCCTCTCATATACAGATGCGGATACCTTATTTATTTGTTACTGGAATAAAGGAATAGAAGAAAAAAATCCTGAATGGTATTATTGTCCAGGAAAGGTGACAGAGGACAAAACTACTAAGTCATACACACTAATTTCTCAGCCTTATGAAGTCTTTAAAAGATATTGACCTCAGTGAAATTATGGTAAGAGAAGAAAGAAGTAGGCTTTTTACAAATGACTGAACAGAAGCCTACACTGTCTTAGTTGCATGGCTAACTGAAAGGTGTAGAGAATATACAGTTCTGCTTTGTTATGTTTTGATTTTTTGTGTAATTTAAGTGATTAAAAATATACAGCCTTAAAGCCTTCCTCAAGTACGAGGAGTATCTTCTGTATGTTAAGGTCATATTTAAAATTTCTTAATAAATACTGTCAGTGAGAGAACTATTCAACTATTCCCAGATCATTTATATCATGGGTTCTTACCCTGGTATGTGTGAACATATTAAAAAAATTTTTTTGATAGTTGTATTTCATTCTGCTTGGTTTCCTTTGTCATCGTATGTATTTTATTTTATACATTTAAAAATTTATTCTGAAAAGGGATGCACAGACTTTACCAGATTGCCGAAGGGGTTCACTAACACAGAAAAGTTAAGAACCCCTGATTAATATGTTATGCAAAAGTAATCACCACAGTTGTAGAGGATGTTTTGCATAGAATTCAAATGCAAGTCATATGCCCAATAAATGATGATGTCTGCTATGTTTCTGTTTGCAGATGACATTTTCCTGGTTGTAGTAAGCCCCAGAACAGTATTGGGTTTTGTTAGTGAGACTGGGTCTCCTCAGTAGATCAGTATATAACAACTCATAGAGAAAAAAAACCTAAATGAATCACAAATCTCTTATGATGTGCACTTTGGATGACTAGTTTATTGAATTAGTTCATAAGACTTCATTAGCATTTTTTTTTTTTTGCTTTAATCTTTTAGGGCATTTATCACATAATATTGCATATTATAGGAATACTTGTCAGTTTCTTATGCTCTCTTGGATTCTTATCTCCATGAGGGCAGAGGCTTTGTTGTATCTAAACTTTATACATACCCCAAGGCCTAGATCACCTATGGACATGGCATAATTGTGGGTTGTATCCCTGATGAATTCCCATATCAACTGATTGAAGATGTATATACACTAATTTGGCAGTACTAATTTAATGATTTAGCAGGATTCTGTTCCTGAGCCTTGGGAGGGGTATTGTCTCTTTTTGACAGCCACTGTTTGTCCGACTCTTTGGTTTACTGAGCTAAGTTTAGGTGAAACCTTTGTTTTAAGAGGGGAAAAAGTCCATTCCCTTTTTACCTTTTCCCAAATATGAATGTATGTGGACAAAAATAGGCACACTATATTTTTAAAAAGATAATATTTCCTTTTCTGAGTTTATTTGGTGTATTACATTTATTATTTTGCTGCTAACAAATGGCAGTTCAGAGTAAATGCAAATATTATGCTACCTATAAAAACAATTTGTTTTGAAAATATTTTTAGCATGCAGATATCCCAAACCTGAGATTGCTCTCATGCAGCGGGTGAAGCAGGCGACATCAACTGAATCCCCTAATAGTTTTGGTATAGTAAATCTTTTAATATTTAAGTTTGGCACATGTTTGTGTATGGCAAAGCACAAGTCTAACAGTTTTGTGCTTGTTTGGAAGAGAATGCTTTGGTAATGAAAAAGTTTACTTTTCTGGTTTGTTTCCATATTTAAATGTTTAATATTTGCAGTGTATGTATATTGAGCTTTCATTTTAATTATCTAACTCTTATCTTTTGTGGATGATTGAAAAGTATAGTGCTTTTGCTGTTGCATGTTTCAGTAATCTAAAGAGTCTGCTTAGCTGAACAAATACTCAAAACAACAAAAATTAGGTATACTTCGCACTATGTTAAAACAGCAAAATTTTCAGGAAGAGAAACATTCATAAAAGCAACATCAAGAAATTGTTTATTTACCTATTATCAATGTAATGGGGAAACTAGAACCTGAAAAATTATGTTAAGGATATAATAAAAAATAATTAGTGTGATTTCATGAATAAAAGGGCTAATTTAGCATGGTAAGCAAATGCATAAAAAAGTCTTTTAATACTTAAAGGAGTTAAACATTCAGAAAACTAAACATTTAGGTGCAAATTTAACAAGGACCTAGGGGTCTAAAAATAAAGCTGAGTCTTAAGGAAAAAAAATGACCAGGTAAAATTGAGATTAAAATGGAAAGTATAAATTATATGCTTGAGTATTTTTCCCTAATGAATAATTTTTTTTTTTTTACAATATATATATCATCTCTTGGGAGCCTATATGAAAAGCACTAATGAATATTTTAAATATTTTTTATTACTTCCTAATTGATTCTCCCACTCCTCACTCTAGACTTTTTCTTCCTTAAACCTCTGTAATACTATCTTCCCATTCTTTCAGCAGAAGACCTAACCTTGTACTATATTGTGAGACTAGAGGTCATTTGCTTTGAACCTTCTTTTCATCTAAAAACTCCTTTATGTTCTCCATTTTCTCCTTTACTGCATTCTTTGAGATTGTTGTTCTTTTTCCATTATCAGCACCTCCAAACCATTCCATTTCTATTTCCTCCAAAATCATCTCCTCCAGCTAATCTTTAAGCTTTTTTTACTTGCTACTTCTTCCTTGTTGCAGTCTGGAAACTGTACAGGTTTCCTTACTCTTAAATAAAGAAGTAAAAAAAATCCCCTTTCATTTGACCTCCTGCTATTCTCTCAAGATACTAGCCAATGTCTCTCCTTTTATAACCCGGATCCCTGGAGAAAGCTGTCTATATTCCTTGCCTTTCAGTTCTTCTCCTTTTCACTTAGCCTTTTGAAGTCTGGCTTCTGACCTCATTTTTCAACGGAAATTGCTATCTTCAAAATTACCTTTGATTTCTTAATTGCCAAATCTGAAGACTTTTAAAAATCTGCATCCTTCTTAACTTCTTTGCAATATTTGACATTGTTTAACCCCTTACCTCCTGGATATGATCTCCTTTCTGGATTTTTGAGACACTCTTCTGTCTTGGTTCTCCTTCTACCTATAGTTTCTTTGCTAGATCGTTATAGAAATTCTGCCCCATAAAAATGGATGTTCTCCCAATCTTGGGCCCTCTTTTCTCTCTTTAGACTCTCTTGGTGATCTTATCAACAATACTCACTGATTCAATAGTCATCTCTATACAAATATCTTCCAAATTTGTCAATATAGCCCTAGTCTCTCTTCTGAGCTGTAGTCCCACAACACTTTAAATGAATGTCCAATAGACATCTAAAACTCAATAGCACCCATTATTCCTAACATATTTCATTAATATACTTCAAACAACCCCTCCCTTCTAAGCTTCTTTATTTGTGTTGAGGATTCCATCACCTTTTTAGTATTTAGGTTTGGAACTTTGGAAGCCTCTTTGACTCTTCACCCACATTTCTAAGAATGCCAAAACTTGATAATTCTATTTCTACAACATCTCTAGCACCTGTTCCCTTCTTTCCACTCATATCATGATCACCCTAGTTCAGACCCTTATTTCCTTTTTCTTGGACTTTGACAATATCCTTTCTGCTTGGTCTCCCTATCTCAAGTCTCTCACCATCCAAATTCATTCAACACACAGGAGCCAAAATGATATTCTTAAAAAAAACATAGGTATGACTTATGGGCAGCTGACAAACAATGGATAGAGTGCTGAGCCTGGCATCAGGAAGACTCTTCTTCCTGAGTTCAAAACAAAGTCACTTAACTCCGTTTGCCTTAGTTTTCTCATCGGTAAAATGAGTAGGAGAAGGAAATGTCAAACCCCATCCAGTATCTTTGCCAAGAAAACCACAGACAGGGTCGGAGAATCAGACACAACTAAACAACAACATGACAATTGTCATTCTCTTCTCAGTGAACTATAATGACTCCCTATTACCTCTAAGATCAAATACAAATTACTCTGGCATTTAACACCCTTTTCAACCTTGCTTATTATACAGTACTCTCTCTCATTTATACACTTTATGGTCCTGCCAGACCAACTCATTTCCCTGAGTTCAGATCTGGCCCAGTTGTACAACCTGGGCAAGTCACTTCACTTTGTTTATCTCAGTTTTCTCATCCATAAAGTGAACTGGAGAAGGAAATGGCAAACCACTGCAGTATCTTTGCCAAGAAAACCCCAAATGGGGCCATGAAGAGCTGAACATGATTGAAACGACAGAACAACAACAACAAAGCTGGCCTAATTGATTTTTCTCACAGATAACATTCCCTCTCCTGTGTCTTTGCCTTTGTACAAATTATCCGTCCTCTGTGCCTGAATTTACCCCCTTACTTGCCCCTCTGTCTTTTAGAATCTCCTAGATATTCCTTTCAAACTCAGTTCAGTTGTCACCTCTTACATGAGCCCTTGCCTGATTTCTCCCCATCCTGTGCTGCTAGTCTCTCTCCTGCAAAAGAAAAAAAAAACACAACACAACTTTTCTATTCATTTTGTCTTTGTGTTGTTTCCCCTGATAGAATATAAGCTCAGTGAGGACAGGGACTGTTTTGTCTTTATCTTAGCATTCCAAATGCCTCATACCACCCATTAAAATTTTTTTTTGATTGGTTGTAGACCAATAGAAGTTTTGTAGGACTAGGTTAAAAAACTAAGTTAAAACTATCTACGGGTTTTTTTTTTAAGGATCTTTCAAAAGTAAAAAAAAGTATTTGTAAAAATAGAGATACATAAGATAGTAGATTTCTTAAAAATATCCTGTTTAATTTTTGCATATAATACACTATATAATTTTTAGTACCAATATAATACTAAATCATTTTTATGGTCACATATAAATTAAGTGGAAAGTAGGAGTTGTATTTAAGTGCTAATGACTCCTTTTTAAGGCATTTGAATTATTTTGTGGTGAATTAGACTATATTTCTGTGGAGTCAGAATGTAGGAATCGTCATTATTTACAGTTTTACCTTATTCAAATTACTAAATTGTAGCAAAGTCTTTGCAATATATATGATAGATTTTTTTTTTCAAAAAAGCTTTTGAATAAGCCTACACTTATTCCATCAGGTGTTGAGATCCCTTACTTTATAATTTAAGCAAAACAAAACATGCTTGTATTAGACTTAAAGGGAAATAATTCATTGATCATGAAGTTTTGAACTTCAGTTCTTCCTGCTTGTGTAGCAGTTTCTATCCATTACTTTGTATTTTCATTAAACTTTATGTCTAGACAATGTTGTTTTGGGATATACGTTGTCCAGTCTATCCAATGCAATTCAACAAACATTTATTAAGAGACTGGCACTGTGCTAAATGCTAGGGATACAATAATAAAAAGGAAGACAGCCCCTGCCCTCAAGGATCTCACAAATTGGGGGAGATAACACCCAAAATGAGGCAGGAAAGCAGAGTGGAAGATATGGGGGAGAGAGCCAGAGAGAGGTGCCTGGACAAGGGGTCATCAGAAACATCTTGTTTGGTGGAGTTGGAACCAGGCAGAGCAGCAGATACAGAGTGGAGAGAGACTTTTATCACTTAAGACATACAACTGCATTATTAGTTCTCATCTTTTGAATCAGTTGCTGGTACTTAAGGAAGTTACCCAGTTACCATATGATGTGTAGTTATTAATTCCTTTTTTTTGGGAAGAGGATGAACTCCAAAATTTAGTACAATCTTAGTCTGCTATAAGTATAACGTGATGTTGGTATGTTTTATGCTTTTTAAAAAATCGAACTGTTGCCATTTTAGTTTTCTAGATTTGTTCTTGAGATGAAAATATTAAAAGAGCAGTGATTTCTTCGTTTAGTCTATTGTAACGTAATATCAAGGAAAGGCAACTTCTCAAGGTTGAAAATACCAGCAAAGGTACTCTCCATTTTATTCAGTGACAAACCAAGAACAGAGAAGATCAAAACATGACATCATTCAAAATACAGTATTTACTAAGTGTGATTAAATAATCTCCAAGTACTACCCCACCCCAGGACCTTCCATTCATTCAATCAATTACAAAGTCCCTGTTCTAAATACTACTCCACCCCTAGGCTGTACCTTCATCTAGTCCACCACAAAGCCCCTCTTCTCAAATGGAGATTAGTTTCCAAATATAAGTAAAGTACATTCATTTGTTCAACCATAGAACACAAAAAGGTCAAAAGTTCCCCACCCCTGGATCA
>NW_027187460.1:29594858-29623594 GCF_028583685.1 Petaurus breviceps papuanus
TTTTCTACTATATCACAATAATAAATCCAGTAATAAAACATTAATAATAGCTAATATTTTAGCTTAAAAGCTTACAAACTTATTTTTTCACATCAACCCTGTTAGGTGGGTTATGAAATTCTAATCTTTATTTTATAGATGGAAAAACTAAGTTCCTGAGTACATGAATTGCCTCATGTAATACCAAAAGTATCCTGCCTACCAAAGTCTCTGAACTTTGTTCAGTTTTCTTTCTATTAGTCCACTATTATATAATCAAAATGTTTCAGCATGAAAACCATTATATTTTCTTCATTGTGCACCGAAATTTCATTATCACTTTTACTACTTCCTTATTTCTCCAGAGTATTTTACTTCTCTCGGACCAGGAGACTAGTAATCATGGGTTGTCATTAATATTTCAAAACCCCCAAATGTATGACCATATTAGTTCTGGGATACTTGTCAATACAGTGAAATATTTTCAAATTCAGCATTTTCAAATGCTGAACAAAATTAGACCTTTAGAGTTTGAAAGGCACTCTGTGGTCATCTTATGCTATCTATATCTAACAAGGGATCCTTTCTGAAACACGAAAATTATCATCCAGTGACTGCTTAGAGACTTCCAGTGGTGTGATTTGGAGGGCAGAACAGGTTGGGGTGGGAAGTGGCTCAGGAAGCCCATTCTACTTTAAAATGATTATAAGAATTAGCAAGTTTTCCCTTAAATTGAGCTTAAATCTGCTTCACTGCATCTTCCATTCTTTGAGCCTTGTTCTGCCCACCCTGGCCATTCAACCATTTGTATTCTGAATCCACTATACTTTGCTGTCTCATCCTTCCTTTTTGTCCACAAGGATAGATAGCATGAGAAAGTTTACCAAATGCTTTCCTGAAATCCAGGTATAGTGTGTCTATTTCATTCCATTTCTTGATTTGCTAGTCTAGTTAGCCTATCAAAAAATTGAAATGACCTTGGTCTAATATGATTTATTTTGATGAATCCATGCTGGCTTTTAATCATTACTGCTTCTCTGAGTGTTCACAAAGTGTTCCCATTATTAGTGTATTCTAGAATTTTGCTAGAAATTAAAGCAAAATTCCCTGGTTTTCAGTTTGGGATTTTACCTTTTTGCCTTTTTTTTGTACTGAATATGGTGACTTAATTGATAGTACACAATATAGAACTCTAGGCTTCTCCCCACTACTCCAGGGGTGCTTTGGGGCAAAGATGTGAATGGGACATAGGATCCCCAGTATAGGAACATAGGTTAGGGATTTGGCTCTCCAGTGGTGGAACTCTTTTTGACTGGGGATGAAGATCCATGACTTTCCACTTTACTCTTGGGAGGCCATATAGACCATGAGGTTCAGTATACAGTTGCTATACCTCATTGTCATACCAGGAAATGAGCTTGGCAAAATCACAGAATTGTAGCATCTTTCCTTTTCCAGTACTGAAGCATTTTTACTGTTTCCCAGAGTATTTGCAGAATCATACATGGAGGCTCAGCAATCACATCCCCAGCCTATAGTGTATCTGGGCTTGGCAGCTTGAACTTATTGAAGTCTACCAAATGATGCTTTACTGTCTCCTTATTTATCTTGGGTTTTTATTCCTTTTTCACCATTCTCTTCCCTCTCTGTCTCCTCCATCCCATTCCAAATATTTCCTCAGCAGGAAAAAAAAAAAACAAAAAAAACCACAACCCAGGAACAATATAAGAGCCAAATAGTTTAACCTCACTCTCCTACCCCAGTAATCACATCCACACGTGTACTGGTCCTATGACTTTGATCTTCCCCTTGATCATAAAGAGCCTAAAACAAACAAATAAACAAAACCAAGTCCTCCTCTTTATTGACTTGGGCATTTGTTTCCAACCTTGAATCTTCCTGGATTTTAAGTGCTCTTGGAATTTCTTACATGACTGTGCTATTCTTGTATATTTGACTTCAGTTACTTGCCCCTTGCTTCTGTGTTCTGTACATGTCTTTTTAAAAGTTGAGTTGGATAATAAGTTTCCAGGGAAGTCACATAGGTCTCTTTAGGTAGCTTTCTCTTTTCTTTCTCATTGAAATAGTTTTTTCTTATACAGGATTTTATTCTTGAGTAACGCTTGAATAGTCACTCACTCTAATATATTAATCCTTTGGATCCTATCTACCCTTTCTGTGGATCTTTTTGAAATCTGATTGCTAGTATGTCAGATTTTGCACAGATAGTCATCATGAACTCAGTGGAGTAGTGACTTGCCTCCAAGGTTCCTGTTATTTCTACTTCATCAGTCCCTCTTTGTTGATCAGAATCATGCCCAGGATAGCAGTTCCTTGTCTTTTCCTCTGCCTTTTTAGGATGAAGTTATAATTAAGTCAAGTTCTGAATTTCTTAGCCCATCTTCTTTTAGGGAGGGAAAAGGGAGGTAAATGCGCATTCTAAAGTATCTACCATGTGCCAGGTACTGTCTCTTCACTTTACAAATATCTCATTTGATCCTCACAACAACCCTGGGAGGCAGTTTCTATTATTATCCTCATTTTACAAATGAGGAAACTGATGCAAATAAAGTCTACATGACTTGACCAGGGTCACATATCTGGTAAGTGTCTAAGGACTTGAGTCCTAGTACTCTACTATTCCATCTTGTTGCCTAAGTAGAAAGACAAACAGGCTCCAGCAGATCTCTAGATAATCGAAGTTCTCCAGCACGACCCTTTCGTGCTTCCCTGCTATGTTTATTTTGTTTCTCAAAGTTCTCATTGATTTCTTCCCTCTAGATAAGGAAATTCAATTCAAGGATATTATACAAAGTCCTAGGGATGTAAAAATAAAGTTTGTTCCCTGCCCTCAGGTTGCTTTTTTCCTACTTTGGGGAATTGGGAGGGGATTGTTTGGTACATGGGATAAGCATGATACCAGATAGTATGTGATGGAGGCAAAGGAAGAGATCTTTGCAAAATGCTTTAAATTTAAGAAGGAGGAGAACATATTCAACTGTAGGATCAGGATAGATTTCCTATTCAAGGCAATCCTTTTAAGCTGAGCCTTTAAGACTAGCTGAGCCTTTAAGAGATAATCTGAAAGGCAAAAATGAGGAAGGAGTACTTCTTTTGGCATGGGGGACAGTTGGAATGTCTGGAGGGGATGATGTGAATTTTGGAAACACCTACAACTTCAATTTGGAAAGAATATGAAATACAAAAAGAAGAATAATGTGAAGTAAAGTTGGAAAGTTAGGCTGGCACAGCTAGTCCAGTCCCCTCACTCTGTCTATTGATTGTTGAAGTCTTTATAAAGATATTTCCAGGATAAAGAGATTGCCTATTGGAATTACTTCCTGGTGTGCTGACAAAGGCTTTTGAACGAGGTATCTTTTAGGAAGATTATTTTGGCTATATATGAAAAATGATCTGGACGTGGGGAGAGATTGAAGACAGGAAATAGGAAGCTACTATAGTAGTCTAAACAGTAAAAATGAAGGCCAGAACTGGGGTGGTGGAGGTATGAGTAGGTAGAAGGGAATGGATGTAGAGTGATTGTGGAAAGACAGTTTACCATCAGTAGGATGGGGGGGAGGGTGTTTGAGAGAAAAGGAAAAGTCAATAATGATGGCAAGGTGACCTTATGGCATCAGCCCAGATAGAGATATTGTAAAAAGGGCAGGTTGAGGAAAGAAGATGAATGCAGATTGGACATGTTGAATTTGAGTTGCTAGAGGAATGCACAGGTAGAAATATCTAGTAGAAAGTTGGAAATGTAGGACTGAAGTGCAGAGAGAGAGAATAAAAGTGGATATGTAGATTTAAAAGACTTTTTTCTTCCTTGTATAGTTCTATTTGGTATATAACTACTTTTCAAATGTAGCTACACTGCTACTATTGCTAGTATTGATTTAGAAGTGATATAGAAATGTATAGAAGTGATTGAACTAAAAAGAAAAAAATTAGATGATGAGGCATACACAGTCTTGGGTGGGAGGAAGATGACTGTACAGGAACTATTAAGTGGACTGAAGGATAATCAGGATGGTGAAGTTATAGAAGCCCAGGGTAAAACTCAGATTTAGTGACTTTGAGGTTACTTAGCTGGTGAGTGGTAGACCCTAAGTTTTTTGTCTCCAAGTCCTTTGCTCTTTCCACTCTTTTTTAAAAATGTGAATATACACTAATATTTAAAGAGTTGCAATCTAGAAATGGTAATTAAATTAATTTATGTATCTCCAAAGGGTAAAACTAGGACAAATGGGGAGAAGTTAGAAAGGGGCAGATTTGGTTTCATAAAAATAATTTACCTATCTGGCTATCTGTAAATGTCTGCTTCACGAAGAAATTCACATTATTGGATTAATTGCATATATTTTACATGGTGCTATTCAGTTAGAAAGTACTTTGGCTAACAATAGCCCAGTGAAATGGTAATAGTTAATAGTCTTGTTTTAGAGAGATGGGGATTGAGGCTCTGACAAGTAAAGTCACTTGTTAAGTAAGCTTCTGAGCTGGTGCAATTGTAGAGTTAGCAATCAAATCTAGATATTCTTGTTTACTACTACCACTACTACTACTACTACTATACTACTACTATAAGCTAGTCAACATTTATATAGCTCTTTAAGGTTTGCAAAGTACTTTAGATGTTATCCCATTTTCTCTTCATAACAACCTCGGGAGGTGGGTGCTATTATTATCATCATTTTTGTGGAAGAGAAGACTAAGGTCCAAAAAAAAAGGTAAGTGATGTGCCCAGGATCACTGTTAGTAAGTGTCTGCGGCAAGATTTCAATTTGGGTTTTCTTGATTCCAAGTCCAACCCTCCTGGCAGGGTTCCATCTATTGGCCTAAGCAAAGGGTGTCTGAATACATGTCAGGGATGTTGCTGAAGACATTGTAGAATAGGAAGAGACTTCAGGCAAGCTGACCCCTGAAGTTTCCTTCAATCCCAAAAGTTGAAGAGGAATTTAGAGGTCATTTAGTCCAATGCCTTCATTTTACAGATAATCAAACGGAAGCCCAAGTGATATGACTAAAGTCACACAGTTGGTAGTGTCAACCTGAAAGTTTGCTTAAAGGAGGCAGTCTAGGTGATATATAATTCATATTGTTTATTCCCTTAAAGCTAGCAGATATAAGCTGTATGGAGTCAAAACATACATTCAGATTGTGATAAAAGAATGACCAGCTTTACATATGTTTTAGAACAGTCCCAATTCAGCATCTCTATGTCACTCAAATTTATGATCTCCATATGTTTAACCATATTATGAGAAAAGAATTTTCTTAATGGAATAGGTGGTAAATACAATAAGATAAGAGAGTTGATAAAGTGTCAGTTGAAAGTACTGCCCAAGATATCTGTGTTTTCTTTACCATTAACATGACATAACATAGCATATGTCCATAAAATATTAAGATAAGAAAAAGTTCCATTATTCAAGGTAGTGTCTCAGGTTAAGGGTCTCATCCTTAATGTGCATAAACAGAAAAAAAATGCTCTTAAGTCAGCCCCATCTGGCCTTGTTGACATAGGAAGAGATATTCTTTGAGTTTATTCAGAGAACAAAGAAGCTGTTAGGTCCAGGCTCTTCTTTTGATTGATTAGTTCAGGCTCTGGCCCTTATTGGGGTTCAAATTGATATTAAATGATTATCAGTAATAAACAGCCAAGCCAAGATTCTGTGATTCCAAATCTAGTGTTCTTTTTCTTTACTTCAGTACTCTTCTCTATTGAGTACAAAGCATTATTTAATAAAGTGTGTCTTTTAAATAGGTTATCAGCTCTCTAATTTCTAATGTTAATTTATACCAGTCTGCATCAGTAGAGGGAGTTTCCACACATGGTATTATCTACACTAATGAAACCACAAATCTGGTCCCCCCAAATTTTGTTTTGAATATAATAAAGTTCTAGTGTGACATTGTTACTGAATTACTTGCATATTTTCCTTTGCACCTCCTTATATGGAGAAGAAAATTAAGAAATATGTTTTTTAATAAATCTTTTCTCCCCCTTTTCCCCTTCCTCTTCTTTCCCCTTTTCTGCTTTGAAACAGCAATTGAGCTGCCAGCAAAAAAGGCTTATTTAAGCAGAAAATACTTTGTTTTTCTGGGACATGGAGGAGTTTATTAAATTGAAGCCACATGCCTGTGAAGGAAGTTGGGATAGAGAATCATAAATATTTGTTCCACTAACCTGACCTGGCAGCTTCTCACCTTATCTTTGTCTTTTTATCACCTTATTTGGACTTTTACCCTTCCTTCCCCTCAGTATACTTAATTTCTTTCCTGCGCCATACTTGCTCCTCCATCCCTCCCCCTAACCTTCATTCCACAGGTGAATGTAAGCTTCTTGAGAGCTGGGGCTGTTTTGTTTTCATCTTTGTATCTCTAGTGTATAGTACCTTACCTGGCCTATAGTAGGCACTTTACCAATGTTTCTTAGATTGAATAGGAAGACTTAAACACTATTTTCATGGAATTGCCTGAGTCTTCTTCCCTGAGAACAAAGGCTCTTGAAGAAACTTGGAAAAAAAAGAAATCATTACCTTTTAGTCACATATCATATTCCCCATTTCTCTTTCTCCCTCTCTTTTTTTTGTTGTTGAAGTTCGCCACTCATTACTATATATGTCTGTTGTTTAGAAAACACACATGAGAGTTAATGAATGTTCTTCAGGGTAGAAGTGGACTAGGATCCCAATTCACATATAACTTATTCTTTATATCTGCCCCGCCCCCACCCCCTCTTATAGTGGAAGTACCAAGGAGAAATTATGTAAGTATAGTAGTAGTATTAGTATAGAAAAATGGCAGACAGAAAAAATAAAGAAGTACTAGATTTGAAAACTCTCAATGTATAATGTGTTTTAGAATTGAGCCCCTCTAAAGTTAGTATTTGTTTGTTTATTATCTTTACTCCTATTTAAAAAAAAATCACACTAGTTTTTCTTGGATCTGTTTCAGTGTAGATCACATCTATGACTGGTCTGTCTTTAGGGCATATTTTAGAATTCTAGTACATGTTTAATCTCTAAGTAACTCTTATTTCTGTCATGAGTTATATGTTTTCCAGTTTTTGAAATGAAAGATAAAATCAGGGTTGGTTATCAACTAGGAATTAAATCAGATATTCTGAAGGTTTTTTTTCTCTTTTGTTAAGACAAAACATTCAACATGCACAGGCTAGTTTATATATAGCATTCAAATCTTCAAAACTTACAATGTAAATTGTTATTTAAAAATTCATATTTATGGATTCATCTCTAATATCTTACTTTTAATGCCTCATTGGGCCCATAGATAAGTTTAGTTCTTGAAGGCTGTGTCTATAGAGCACAAACTTATGTAGATTCTATCAAACAAAAAGGCTTCTGGAACATGTCAGTGACAGGTCCACACATTTTGTAGAGGCTTTGCACCAGATTGACTGCAGGGTGTTGAATTTTTTCTCTATCAAGTCTCAAAGACTCTCTGCCAAGTTGTAACAGTTTAGCAATTGGGAGTAGGACCCACACTGATGAAATCACAAATCCTGTAAATATCTATAAATTTATTCTAACTAAATTTCTTCCACTTAATTAGAAATCATCATTCTACTTTGCTTACTATTTCTCAGCAAGTCCTTTAGACAAGAGATACAATCTATTCTAAATCATGGTTTTGTTTCATCTGTATGCCAGTTTACCTTTGCTCTATTTTCCTTGCAGTATTTATTTTCTCCCCACCAGTGCCCCATCCCCATCTTTGATTTTCCCATTACCTTTATTTTTCAGATCCTTATGTGTAGTGGGAAAGAAGAATTATTAGAGGAACATCTTCTCTTTACTACTACACATTTGTTCATAAACCTGTCCCTTACACTTTCTTTTCACACAATATAGAACACATTAATTTGTTCAATATTCAGGCAGTTTGAAGAGATGGAAGCCAAGGACTCTGTATATTCTCATTCCATTGGAAAGGCCATGCTTATTGAATTTTAGGTATTCCAAGAAGTTCCAGTCAACTGTCAAGGACCTCTCCTCACAGTGTCAGAACTGTGGTGATGATGAGAGTATTGCAACTAACAGATAGCGCTGGTATGTAACCATTTATTTTGCATGTTTATTTCACAGAAAGCTTTATGGACTACTGGGGTAAATTATATTTTGAAAAACATATCAGAAGAAATGTTTGCATGTTTTGAAAGTAGGTTGTGGTCTACTGGTAAAAGAGAGCTTGCAGGGAATAAAACCTTGATTAATTCCAAATTCTGTGATATCCAGTGTACTTCTAACATTAAAAATTATATTTCTAGTTTTGGTTTCCAACTGATTTGGTAGCAAGTTGACTATTGGTGAATCTCTTTGTACCTTCTTTTGCATAGTGATATTCTTATCATTCTTAGTGAAGTATGAAGCCATAAATGTTATATTGCTTCCTTACTGTCTTGTAATATGGGTCTATCCTATTTACTTAATTTTTACTTGAATTCTTTAAAATCTTCCCTTATCTGAAACTAAATTGCTATATTAGAAAAATATCAGCCCAGTTAGTGTTTTTCTGTTTATATTTTTCATTACAGTGCAATAGATCTCCTTTAAAGCAGAGTTAAATCTTTAAAAGAAAATCATAATTTTAATACAGTTCTCTCATGTTTATTCTAAGCTCATTCTTTTTGTTGTTGGTAGATGAATAATGTGATTTTTCTCCACCATTGTATGACAGTTTGTTTTGATCTTAGAGCTGGTGAAATCATTACTTATTTCAGAGTAGACAGGTTGCTACTTTTGCTCATATAGAGTAATCATGTAGTTTTTATATTTGATGAGAATATTTTAAACATTTGTTCCAGCTTTTATCAAATGAGTTTTGTTTAATTTTCAAATATGTTGTTGTACACTAGTGTATTAGTGCTGTTACTAGAAATATTAATTAGCATTTGCAAATTTCTTAGCTCTTTGAAGAAAACTATTTTATTTCTTTTTGTCCATAAACTGATTCTTTTGATTTTATCAAGGTAAAAAAAGTAAGAGATAGGGCACAGATCTAGGAATGTTACCGTTGTTATAAATTATTTTCAGTGTATTCTATGGCTGTTATTAAGGCTACCCCAAAGATGTGTTTTCTTTTCTAATACTGTATTTTTTAGAAATGTATGAAAAGTTCCAAGATAGCTTTTAAGGTAGACATATATTTTGTAAATCATTAATATCCTCAGATCTGATATAATTGTGAATAGTTTGTGGTGTGTCTAACACTAATTGTTGAACACAGCTTCTTCATTTTGTAGGTGACCTCAATAATTAACCAGAGGTCATAGAATGAGGTAGATTTGGGATCATTCTTATTTCCTAGCACTGTGAATTATCATTGTCAAGCTGTTAATAATAATTGTAATAATAATATATATAACTGTTTAACTCAATGAAATGTAGCATAAAAGTCAATTCAGAATTTTCCTCTTTTGTAAATTCCTGCTATTAAAAAGAAAATGTTTCATACAACATTGAAATCAGAAATGTATGAAATAGTAACTAATTGCATCATATGCTTTTTCCCCATAGAAAAATTGGAGGCTCCACCACCTTCCCAGGCACAGCTGAGATATGGTAATAGTTCTATAAATGTTGAATATATATCTTCTAGATTTTAATGGCTTTTTTCTTCAGTAGCAGAAGGGATTTTAGTGAATTAAATATATACTATGTATATCACAGCAGGATATGTACTTATTGTACTGATGTACAAGATCTGTAATTCTTGTTAAGAGCTATCACAATACTATGGAGCATTTTATTGATAAAGCTTGAGTTTAAAGTACTCTAAGTATAGCTATCTTTTAGAGGGGAAAATTGCTTTGGTGGTAGAGAGTTTTTTAGTTCAATAGGAAAAGCATTTACTTGCTCTTTGTTAATAGGTCCATCTTTTTTAATGAATTAGAAATCATAGGACTTGTGCATATGAAGTATAATGATATGCAGACTGTTCTTTGATAGGAAGTCCTTCCCCAAAGCACTAGTAAAGAAAATGTTGGAGTGAGCTCAGAGAACTAGAGAAAGCCTCCTTGCACAAGCTTGTGACTCAAAGTATATTATTGTATGGAAAATATTAAAGAGTTGGTTTTAGGAAGGCTGGAACTGGGATTTAAATCTAGATGTTTGTCTCATGCCTTGGGAAAGATGCTTATTTCACATTTGATAATGAATTTAGAAAAGTTGAAATTTTGAGTTAAATATTGCAGTTTGATGTAACAGTAATCAATAAAACAGCTGAATTATTGAATGGCTTTTTTTCCAAAGGCTTTAAAGCAGTCCTGATGACTTAGGAAATTCATTTATTAGCAGACTAAATGAAAGGGGTTAATGGAGTACAATACTTTGTAACATAGACATTCCATCTCTCAACTCTGTGCTTTTGTATAGGTCCCCTTTGCCTGGAATGCTCTTCTTTCCTCATCTTTGCCTCGTAGAATTTTTAGTTTCCTTCAAAGAATAGTTTAGGTGTTACTTCAGTTTGTCAACAAATAAGCATTTATTAAGTGCCTATGATGTTCCAAGGCAGGGTGCTAAGCACCAGGGATAAAAAGGGAGGCAAAAGGCAGTCCCTCTGCCCTCCAGGAGCTTACATTCTAATGGAGAAGACAAGCAAACCAGCTATATACAGGATAAATGGGAAATAGTTAAGCGAGGGGGCACTAGAATTAAAAGGGGTTAGGAAGGTCTTGTAAGGTGGGATTTCATTAGCAACATTGTGTGACAATCAACTATGAATGACAGTTCTTTGAAGCAATGCAATTGTCCAAGACAAGTATAAAGGACTCCACTAAGGAAAGTGGTGTCTACATTCAGATAAAGAACTGATGGACACAATGCAGATTGAAGTATATTTTTTCACTTGCTTTATTCTTTCTCATGGTTCCCTCCCCCCTTTTGATCTGTTTCTTCTTTCACAGCTTTAACTAATATGAAAATATTTTAACATGGTAGCACATGTATAAACTATATCAAACTGCCTACCATTTGCAGAAGAGGGGAGGGGAGGGAAAGGAAAATTTGTAAATCAAAATCTTGTAAAAATGAATGCTAAAAATTTTCCTGACATGTAACTGGGGAAAAAAATAAAATACTATCAAAAAAACAGAAGGTGAGATTTTTAGTTAGGATCCAGGATGAGGGAGAACATGGTAGGCATTGGGGGACAGCCAGAAAAACGTTTCTGGAGCCAAGAGATGGAATATCTTGTTTGTGGAATAGAAATGAAGCCGATGTCACTGGATAAAAGAGTATGTGTTGGAGAGAAAGGGGAAAGAAGACTGGAAAAATAGGGGGAGGCCTAGGTTATGGAGAGCTCTTAATGCCCAAAAGAGGATTTTGTATTTGGGAGTCACTGGAGTTTATTAGGAGGATGATACGGCTGGACCTGTACTTTAGAAAAATTACTTTGGCAGCTGAATGGAGGATAGGTTGGAGTGGGAAGACACTTGTGGCAGGTGTACACACCAGTAGGCTATTACAGTATTGTACTCCTAAGTATGAGGTGATGAGGGCCTGCACCAGGGTTGTGGCAATATCAGAGGAGAGAAGGGGATGTAATTGAGAGATGTTACAAAGGTGAAATCGATAGGCCTTGGCAATAGATTGGATGGGGGCGGGGTGAGAAGTAGTGAGGAGTCGAGGATGACTCCTACATTATAAGCTGGGAGTCTGGGAGGATTGTGGTGCCTCTGACAGTAATAGGAAGGTTTAAAAGTAGAGAAGGTTTGGTGGGGAAAGATAAGGAGTTCAGTTGGACATGTTGAGTTTAAGATGTCTACTGGACATCAAGTTTGAGATGTTTGAAAGGCAGTTGGAGATAGGAGATTGGAGGTCAGTAGAAAGTTTGGGCAGGATGGGTAGATTTGACAATCATCAGCATTGAGATGGTAATTAAATCTATGAGAGCTGACAAGATCACCAATTGAAGTAGTATAGAGGGGGAAGAGAAGAGGGTTCAAGATAGACCTTGAGGGGACACCTATGGTGAGATAATGTTGTCTAGATGATGATCCAGCAAAGGAAACTGAGACGGAGCAGTCAGATAGGTAGCAGGAAAACCAGGAGAGAGAGATTTTTTTCTACCAGAGGCCTTTTTTTATTGTACCCCACTTCCCAAGGTGTTGGTGCTTTCAGCTCCTCACCCTCATTTCTTTGTATTTACTCCTTTCTGTATTTTGTGTATACTTATTGGTATACAAGTTGTCTTCACACCCACTTGCTCCCTTTCCTTCTCTTCCTTCCTCTCCCCTCCATTCCCTCTCTTCCCCTCCCCTTCCCTTCCCTTCCTTTCCTTTCCCTGTAAGCTTGAAGGCAAGTTTGTTTATTTTTTTTGTCTTCAGGGTCTAATACTATTCTAACACATAATAGATGCTCGATAAATGATAATTGAATTAAGTAATATATGATATGGCAACCCTAATTCTTTTTTCCTCTTTCCTTATCTCTATCCTTTGTATTCTTGCATAAAGTATTTTTACCAAAATGACTAACTCCCTTATTTTTGAAAGTAATAAGGAAATAGTTTCCCCAAACAATTTTGTTCTTTTTCTTATTTATTATTAATAAAACTTAAACTTCTTTTAAAGAATAACCATCTTGATTAATAAATATAAAGATATTGTATAGTTAAGATTTCAAAGCCACTCTTTGTTATTTTGCTTGAGGGTACTTTTGATTCCATTTTAAAATAAATCGACTTACTGATCCTTTCTTAAAAATTTAAAATAGATTTTTATTGGCATTTTTTATAACACCTTGATTTTCTCCTGTTTGCCCTTCTCCTCTTTCCCAGAGAGACATCCTTTATACCAAAAAAACTTAAATTAAATGTTAAGATATGTATTTGTAACTATTATAACTCTATTTGGAAATTCAGGTGAAAGAAGCACAAATTATAAAATATCCCCTATGAGGCAGTTTCACCTGGCTCCATAAATTCCATTGTTACCTCATGTGGACCTCATCTCTTATAAGAGATATTTTTCATAAAAAGTTTGGGGATTTTAGTACTTTGGTACTGCTGATACAGTTAGTACAATGTATTGGTGCTTAATTGTCAGTGACTAAATTAATTTATTTTGTTCTTTTTATAAGAACCATGGTTGTCTTTATTGTCCTAAGTTCATCTGTCAGTTTCTTTTTCTGTTCTCCTTCCTGAACCCATCATTCATTTCTAGCCCAGTTTGTATACTTCTTCCTCTCAGCCTTTCCTCCCTTCTCCAGTAAGATTCAGTTGATGAAAATGTAGAAATAGGAAAAATGGTTTTAAGTTTCAAAGAAGCAAACTTAGATTTGAAATAAAAACTAAGAATTAGAGCTGCCCCCAAAGTGGAATGGGCTGCCTTCTCAGGGAATGGCTTTCTTCTTGTTGGAGATTTCAGACAGAGGTTGGCTGACCACTTTTCTGGTGTGTTGTAGGATGTCTTCTTCTTTTTGGATAATAGTTTGGAGTAGATGGACTCTGAGTTTTCTTCTAGCTTTTAATTCAGTGATTTTGAGTATTCCCATTTTTATAACATCATGAATTCCTTAAAATGTTAATACTGAAGTATTGAATCTAGTTAAGGAAGACGAATGATTAATGGACTAAAGCTGACTTAATTTATATTTCTGTAATTCAAAGAGTCTTTTCCACTGCTTTGGAAGTTTGCTATGTTATTTATTAAATTTCTGTCATCTCTATCAGCTTTTAGTATAATTAAACATGTTGCTTAGCTAAAGTATATTTTCCTGTAATTTCTACCATAATCATATCATGAGAAGTAGAAAATGAAAAGAAATTATTGTTAGTTTATGATTCACTGGATTTTTTTTTTTTTGGTCCTTAAAATCCTTGGTAGTAGCCATGAGTAAGAAGTTCTTTTAACCATTTGCATTTAGCCAAAAAAGATTTTCTTTTTTGGTACAAGGCTTACCACAGTGAAAGCTGGCACACAGGATCCTGTTAACCTTGAATTAACAGGAGTTAACAAGAGTCCTAACAACATTAAAACACACCACAGAACTTCTTTGGCTATCTTTTGGCTTTGTAATTAAGGATTTTTACAGCAATTTTATGTAATATCATTAGTTGAACCCATACACTAACTGCTCCTTGACATATGCTATCATGTAAAAATTTGTTTCAGTCAGGTACTCTTGACAATTGTCCATTGATGTTAAATCTTTAGGAAAAACAACAAATTAAGACATTGTGAATTTAGAGGGTTTTTCCTTTTATTGATCAGAGAGCCCTAATATGACTCCTGTTCTGTTCTAATTTTTGTAAGTTGAATAAAACAAACTTCTATACTGTATTAGAAAGATAGGTATGGCACAGTGGAAAGTGCACACTGTCAGATATTTAAAATCTTGTCCCTGACACTTATTAGCTGTGTGATCTTGGACGAGTCACCTCATTTCCCTGCACCTCAATTTCCTGATTTGAAAAATGGAGGGGTTTAGGATAGATGACTTCTGAGCCCCTTCTTGAGTGATTTTATGATCACCCTCTAAGTGGGTATTTGTTTACATTGGATAAGCCTTAAAGCCAGTTTTGGAGTAAGGTGACAAGCTGTATTGCTGCTACCTTTGGTAGAGATTGTATTGCTTTCCCTTTAAATAGAATAGTGCTTGCTATAGTTACATGAGCTAAGTTTCTAAGAACTGATAATAAATTGAGAGAAAAATTACATATTTGGAAGGTTAACGTTTATGACTTGTGTGCAGTTATCAGTCTCTCTTGATATTTTGAATATTATTCTTTGTTTACCAGAATCATTTTACTTGGGTTTACTGATTTGATGGATTATCATTAATTAATGAAGCTTATATATATTTTTTAAATTTTGAAATCGGTTTAACTGTATCTTTATGCATGAGAGAGAAACAAGTTAGTTCTAGTAGCATTGTGACCAGGTCAAACATGGAAAAGTCATTTATCTATTGTTATTTTTATTTCTTCTTCTATAAGTGTGTACCTGTTCTGTTTATATCAGTATAAAACACATAATCATAGTAAATCTTTTTTACATATTATATGCAATGTTTAGAAGAGTTTGGAGCTTTAGCATTGTTTGTGCCTGTTAGGCACTGTGATTGTAAATATTAACTAGAGTTTCATTCTGGGAATGACAAAAATGTTGTATTAAACATAAGCTCCATGAGTTTCAAGGACTTTTGGAAGACTTGACCATATGTTTTTCTTTTTTTTTTTTTCCTTTTTTTGTGCTAAAGTTGTGGCAGCCTTAAACTATATAAGGTATTTATTGCTTTTCTGTTTTTTTGATGTTTTTCAGTATTCATCCACAATGCATTACCTTTCGTAGGGTTTGGCTTTTTGGATAATGCAATTATGATTGTTGCAGTAAGTTCCTTTTTTTCCCCCCCACTTCTTATTTAGTAAAGGAATTAATATGATCTTAAACATTTTCTTGTTTATTCATATATGAAATTTTAATTTATGTGTTGAAAATATATTATTTTGTTTATTGTATTTCTTGGAAACAGTTAAGTTTTAAGAAATTATTCAGAGGAAACATTTCACAATGTAATGTGCATCATTGATTATAACATCAGTTTGGATTAATTAGGTTTATATTTTCAATTGCTTATTGTGTTAGTCGGACTTATTTGAATAGAGAAAACAACTCTACAGATGTATGTATATACTATGCACATATATACATACATATGTTACATATATGCATAAATATACATATATATTTTCCTATGTTCTTTAGAGGTATATACAGATAATCCCCAGTTTACAAACAGGTTTATAATTTTAAAAAATTGTACATTTTCACTCAAAGCATTTTACATGATCTTACTTGACCTCATTTGATTTTTATGACAACTCTTGAGGTGCTACTAACATTATCCCCATTTTATAGATGAGGAACTGGAGATTCAAGGAAGTCAAGTGACTTAACCCATAGTCATATAGCTAGTAAGTATCAGAGAGGTAGGGTTTGAACCCTGGTCTCTCCAGTGCTTGAGGTTAGCACTCTTTCCACCATAAAATACTGTCTCTAAAAGTTAATAGGAGGAAGAAGTTGTAGTTTTAAGATTGATTAGCATTTATTTTAAAATAAGCAGAAGTGAACTTGGTGTAGAGAATTAAGAAATTTTAAAAAAGAAAACATATTCCTTATGCTTTTGAAAGGGAAAGAAAGGAATGAATTAAATCTTTCAGTTCCCTAAGGCATAATGAAACATATTAAATAATATTAATAGCGTTAATTAGTATAGCATTAATTAGTACAGTTTAGCTGTAGCATTTTGTGCTTTCAGTCCTCCTTATCTAAGGGGATTAACATGTTTCATAATTGTGACTTCTCAGTGTTAATAGTAACCCAAAGAAGAAATTGAGAGTTTACCAGAAAAAATCTAGACAAACTGAAGACCCTAAAAGATTGGAGTAACATGCATGAGGTGTAGCAATGTATTTGATCCCTAAAGCGTAATTTTAAAAAGTGTAGTCATTTGAAAATAATGCCTATTTGATATTTATATGCATTTATATATTACATATTAGAACAAAATTTACTATGTAGTTTCGGTTGCTTCTGTGTGTCTGAATATAACTTGTTACATTATGTAGTTAATGCCCTATATGATTGAAGTAGTTAATGGATCATATATAATTATAAAAATGTATCCATGATGAATAGCTGATTACAAAATTAATTTGACACACATGTGTATATGGCAGATCACATGGATATGTGGGTTTTTTTTTTGTGGTAAATTACATCGTGACTTCATTATTTTATTTTAAATAAATTCCCTGAACATCTTATTTGGCTACTTAAATGTTGATAAAAAACATACTCAAAAGCCAAAGATAAATATTTTGGGGGAATATTTAACATTACAGATTATCCATTACATTGTTTCTATAAATATGAGAATTGGTTGAATTTATAAGTCCCAGACAAATTTCCTATAGTAATAGTACTTCATTGAATTATGTTTACACATTTAATACTATGATGTTTGTCTCCAAATCTTATTTACATAATACCATAGTAAAAAAGTAAAGAAAGACCTTATATTTTGCATAGTGTAAGGAGGATGATTGGAGGGTAGCCAACTTGAAAGAAAGTTCATCTTTTAATAGTAACAGATAAAACTAATACAGAACATCCTGTTTAGTTTCTCCTCAAACCAAAAAAGAAAAGCCATTACTGGGGAATTCTTGCAGCGATAAACAAAAAGGAGGTGGTCTTGCTTTATCTTACTTCTACCTTGTTGTGCTGCTGTGCATTGAATGTTAATTCCTTAGATTAAATGTGTTCTAGAAATAGAAGAATTTATAAGATTCCTAATTTCCTCCTCTGTTGTTTCCTTGGGCACTTCGAGGTCCCTTAGCTCCCTGGGGTAAATTCCTTACTATTTGCTTCCCCAGCAGTGTTCATGGCAGAATTCCTGGTCAGAAGTCTGCGAATGTCACTGGATTTTATATGACCTGTATAGTGTAAAGCGTTGGTTTATAAAAAGATTTCCTCATATGACTCCTTATCCCATATCCATATTATCCAGCAGCCTCTTTCTTGCATCATTTTTTATATATACTTAGTATTGGATCATATTTCATCCAGTTTTATTATGGTGGATATTAGCAAAACTTTGAAATACTTGAATATAATTTAAGTTGGGTTTAAACAATTATCTAGCAGATATGTTTAAATCATCCCCCTGATTGTCTTTTGCTTTATTTGGGGATTTTTCGCTTCTATTTATTGCTATTTAGAAAAAAAGTGAGTTTCTTATGTGAAACTAAGTTAGCAGCTATTTGAAAAATAATTTTTATTTACATTTTCCCCCTCAGACTTCACTAATATTATGCCTGCCCTTTCATTGCTTGCACAGAAGTGATAAATGTTTTTTTAATATTCCTGAAGCTGCTAGTCATTTCTCTTTTACATTAGTACCCAAATTACTTTTCATCTCTAGCAGATTAAGATACTTAGCATAGGTGGGTTTTTTTTTTTTTTTTGCTCTTCTATTTTCTTTTTTTCTTTTCTGAATTTAATTCTTTGAAAATTCACTTTGGTAACCACTTTGTAATTAAAAGTGCCCGGTAGGCTTTTTACACATCAGCTTGTTCAGGGCACATGTACAGCAAGTATTAAATATTATAGTGGTAAAACAAAGACATCCTGCAGGGAAAAACGAAACAAAACAAACTGAGGTAAAATGATTTATATCTTCTTCCTTCAGTTGTGTGAAAAATTCCCGACAGGTAGCTCAGTATTCCCTTATGCCAGAGAGTGTAATATTTTTCAGAAACAGGATTAGAGGTTTTTGAATTTTCTGTGTCTTCCAGACAAGAGTGAATGTGAAAGACTGCGAGGTCAGTCATCTTGACTGAAGTGTAACAGAGTGATTGAATTGGAAAATGAGAGCCTGGAATTTGCTTTCCAGTTCTATATAATCAATCCCAGTTGAATAATTTAATATATTGTTGTCCCAAGTCCCTCATCTCTAAAATGGAGGTAGTAATATCTAAACCCTTTTTTTTCCTTGGAGGAATAATTAAAGTTCTGTAAAATACCTTTGAATTCTTTCGATTAAATGTGTTATAAAAATAGAAGAGGACTTTATCTTATGCTACAGATTTATTGGCCCAAATATTGCTAATTATCTTTGTAAATGAGTCATTTAACCTCAAATAGTCAAAAACTTTACCAATGAATTTATTAAAATTATAAAGATTAAAGAATAGTTTGGGGGCCCCCTAATTATAGGGGTCCCTATGAAATGAATGTCTTCTTTTTTAGTCCTTTAGTAGAAAGCAAATTCAAAAAGGGTCACCATTTCTCTCAACATTCAAAATTATATATGAGCAAGTATTCCCTTAGTTCAAGGATTTTCTAATATATCTTTGTAAAATGTGCCTGATTTTGTTTAATATCTATAGTAGTGTATATTTCCTCCCCAAAAGAATAAAACATAACTTTATAACATCTTCTGAGGTCACCTCTGCTATATGCTTTATGTAATATGAAACTATATATTAGAAATCTCTCATAAGATTTTTTTGCTGTTAATGTACAACATTTAATATTGTAATAAGACAATCAGTATATCTATTTTCAGTACAAAGTTTTATGGTTTTCTATATTTTATTTTTAAACTTCATTTTAAAATATTAAAAATGTCTTTTTCCTATTTTTCATTTTTAGGGAACCCAAATAGAGATGTCTATTGGAATTATTTTGGGGATTTCAACTATGGCAGGCAAGTAACGTAAATAAAGAATCCTTATCTTACTGTTTATGCACTGAAAGTTTTTTCCCTCAAAATTCTTATTGAGAAAGATAATTTGTTCTAATGGATTTTGCCTTTAAAGTGTCTTTTAGAATATGAATTATTTATTCTTTGCCACTTTGTATTTATGTAGCACCTTTCTCAGGAGCTCAAAAGAGTATATTTTACTCCTGGGCAATATATTTACTCCCATTGAGCATCCTCTTTTACTTATGTAGAGTGCACCTTTCTCTCACCTATCTTTCCTTCACTTTCTCTGCAACACAATTTGTCTTTAATAAAGGCTTACATTTTATAACATATTCTTACACATGAAACTCTATGAAATAGGTAGTGAGAAGAGTATTTTTCCATTCTGAGGCCCCTAAGTTGACTTCCTCAAAATAATATAGCTACATGGTAGGTCCATGATTTAAATGGGAGTCTTCTGACTACATGTCTATAGTCTTTCTTCTATATCACACTTAATTTGCAATTAAGTAGAAAATGAGAGACAAAAGGGAAAAAGTACCATAAAATATAATTTTTTTCCCCTCACCACACCTTTCCATTTTTGATGGTGAGACTTATGGTTGCTATGTTTATTACTTTGAAGGCAGATGATGAAAATTCAATTCAACAAATTCAATTCAGCTCAACAAAATCAGTTCCTACTGTGTGTGAGACCAGCCTTACAGTTTGGAAGACTGGGTTTAAATCTTATCTTTGATACATACTGACTGTGTAACCATGGGGAAGTCATTTAAATTTTCAGTGCTCTATTGAAAACTCTTGAAGAATATGTTATGACTTGGTTGCAAGTCTTCATTAGTGGAGTTTCTAGAACTTTTCTATGTAAGTCTGAACCAAAAAAAAGGTACAAGATACTCTGTTAGGTGATTGGAATACAAAATAAATACAACACCGACACTATTTTAAAAATGATTAAAATCCAGTGTAGGGAAAAAACATACAAATTTTGATATGAGAGAATATAAGGGTAGAGAAGAGGTTCAGGCAATATATTATGAGAAGGTTTTATTCAGTAAGTAATAGAGAGCCACTGAAAGACTTTGATTAGGGGGAATGACCAGAATGGTCCACTAGGAAGTGATAGGAAGAAGTAAATTGGAGAAAGGGTAGAATGGAACTAGGAAAATTATTTAATAGTCTGCTGAATAGGCAGTAAGGGAATGAAGACTTGAATGAATATGGTTGCAATGATAATGGAAAGAAAGGGATGGAGGAGGAGGATATTACATTTTTTTTTAACAGGACATGACAATCGACTAGTTATATGGGGCAAAGGAGAAGGAAGAATTAAAAATGACTGAGGTTTTGATCTTAGATGATTGGAAGAGTAGTGGTATACAGAGAATCATAGATCTGGAATGGGAAGGGACCTCAGAGGCCACCTCGTCTAATTTCCTCATTTACACATGAGGAAATTGAGGCCCAAAGAGGTTAAATGACATTACAAAGGTCACCCAGATAATAATACATGAGGGTCAAGGTTTGAACCCATATCATCAGATTTTAGAGTTGGGCCCTTTCTCACTATATTATGGTAATACTGACTGGAATTGAAAAGTTGAGTGGGTTGAAGTATTTGGGGAGAAATGGAGTTCAGTTTTGCATATTATGAACTTGCCGTGTTATAGAATATCTAGAAAGCAGTTAGAAATACAGCACTGGAACTCTAGACAGAAGATTGAGGGTAGAGAATTTAAATTTGAGAGTCATTTCTATAGAGGTGATACATTAAAACCATGGTGGTAAATGAGGTCACCAAATGAAAGAGAAGTGAGAGGGGAGAAAGGGCTAAGGACAAGGTAGAGTCTCAGATATGGAACCTCAGAGGCAATCTAGACCTGTACTTCTCCAAGAATGCTCTCTAACATAGTTGACACATGTCTCTAGTCTCTCAAAGACTTAAGTCTGGGATACAAAGAGAAATATAACATATTTACTTTTCTTGAGTTACTTAAGATCTAATTGGAGGAGAAACACATACATAATTCTGACATGTTGGAGAATGTGATTGGTATAATGGAGAGGTTCATACAATGTACTAGGAGAAGCATCTAACTAGTTATTAATAGGGAATCACTGGAGGACTTAAACTTTGCATTATAGTACAAAGAAAGAAGCTTTGCCTCTAGAGTCTGAAAATCTGGGTTCAAATCCTACTTTTCATGTTTGCTTTTTGTGTGACCTTGGGCGAGTTACTAACCTTCCCTGGGCCTCAGTTTGCTTATCTGTATAATGAAGAGGTTGAACTAGATGGTTTCCGAGGTTCGTTCTGGCTTTAGATCTAGGATCCTTTGTATACCACCATTCTTCCAGTAATTTAGGGTTAAAACCTGAGTTATTTTCAACTCTCCCTGTTCCTTCACCTTGCATAAGCAGAAATACAAGGAATATGGGGAAAGAGACACCTCTTGAGCTTATGTATCCCACTTTTGTATGGCTTTGCTTGGGAAGGTGTTTGTTTTGTTTGTTTGTTTGTTTTTATCCAACACCAAAGCTCATCCCATTTCTCTGTAATTTCTATTCATTGCTTCTACTTTTACCTTCTGGGACCAGGCAAAACAAGTCTAATTGCATTTACATGTGACTGAAGACAGCTATCATGGTGTACACAAATTTTCTCTTCTTCAAGCTCAATGTCCCTAGTTTCTTCAGCTGACAATTGCATGATATGGTCTCCGGTCCTTGTTCCAGCTTACAATATGCTTCCTAAAATATGGCACCCAGAAATAAACAATACTGCGCAAATGGTCTGCCCAGGGAAGAGTATGACAGAATTATCAACTCCCTCATTCTGGGATCATAGGATCATAGATTTAGAATTGGAAGGGACCTTAGGGTCATCAGTTCAGCTTCCTTATTTAACAGATGAGGAACTGAGGGAGACCAAGTAACTTGCCCAGGACCATACAAACTATTAAGTGGTTCAAGGGGAATTTGAACTTAAATCTTACTGAGTCCAAGTCCAGCTCTCAATTCACTCCATCATGATTAAGGTTTGCAAAGTGTTTTACATATGATGATCAAATGAGATAATATAATGCACTTATTAGGTAAGTACTGCAATTATCATTATCATTTTTTTCAGATGAGATTGAAACTCAGAGATGTTAAGTGATTTAAACAAATATAGCTTGTCAAGGCACACTTGCATGGCATTTAAAAAGCTGATTGGTGCTTTTTGGCTGCCGTGTCATAGCACTGTTGGCTCCTTAAACTTGGACTCTGGTACCATCCCTGAGTCCCCTATCTCTTTTAGACCAACAGCTGCCCATCTATCCCTCCTAAATCCTTTTAAGTTGTTTTGTTTTTTAACCCAACTATAGAACCTTGTATTTATCCCTATTCCATTTCTTCTTAGTTTTACCCAATCATTCTAGCCTGTAATATTTTCGGATCCTATTAGTTCTGCCTCCCAGCTCCTTGTCATTTGCAGATTTGATAAGTATATCTTCTTTGTTTTTATTAGAGTTTTAGACACATGTTCTATAGCACATGATCAAGGAAATATCCTTTAGGATCTCCACTAGAACATCCTTCCAAGTTGACATCAGTTGCTGGAACTAAAGAAAAAAAATGCTAATTGTTTGAGGTAGAACAATATATTCTTTGTGAAATTGTTTTTGCTTTCTAATTTTAGGGGCCAATTTTAATCTTGGTAAATTATTCTGTGGCAGTAAATTCACATAGGTTGGGAAATGTATTAAATCAACATTAGGGTCTCTGAGTTATGATTTTTTGGTAAGCATTTTTCTAATTTTATTTTTCAAATAATTTTTTCCAATCTTTTAGCTGCTGCTTTGGGAAATCTTGTTTCAGATTTAGCTGGACTTGGGTAAGTTTTGTGTTTTTAAAACTTGAAACATTTGAAAGAATGTAAAGTTTTATTTTTTAGTGAGATTTTCAGAACTAAAGCTTTATGATTATCTAAAACAATATAATATGCATAATAATGTAACTGTTATTTACTTAATGCTTTAAGGTTTGCAAGACACTGTATACATGTTTTCCTTTGATCCTCAAAACCGCTATGTGAGGTACAGGCCCTGTAGATGAAGCCATTGAGGTTTCAGAGGGTTGGCCCTGTAGATGAAGCCATTGAGGTTTCAGAGGGTTAAGTGACTTGCCTGTAGTTGTACAACTAATAGATGTCAGGGCAAAATTAGAAAAATCATTTTGTTATTCCCTACAAAGCTTAGATGAATGGCTGGTAAAGAGGCATTTGCAGACTAGCTTGACCTTAGAGCCCATCACCCATCATAAGTGACTTGTGCAAGGTCTTACAGGTAATAAATAAGTGGCAGAGCCAGTGTTTAAACCCAGTCCCTCTTGTTCAAATCTCTGTACTCTGATAGGTTGGACTAAGTTTCATCTAGTTATCATGTTCTGTGATGATATGATGGGTGATTCTAAAGTTTGCCACCTAATTTACTCTATCCCCACTGTTGATGCTTTCTGATTTGTTGAGTAAGTCAGCCAAACCAAGAGATTTTTTGAACTAATTCAATTCAATCATCTTTTATTAAATGCCACTATGTGTCGACCACTGTGTTAGGTGCTGGGGGAGAAACAAAACTTACATAAGAAATGATCTCTCCTGGCATGGATCTTATAATCTAGTAGTATTTAATTACCTTTTACATTTACAGGATCATCTCTGAATTAGAATGCATCATGGCATGGATTTTAAATTTATTAGATTTCAGAATCTTTGTTTTTTTTTTTCTGATTCCTTTAGGCACTATCAAATCATGAGTCCTTCAGTTTTCTCTAAATGTTCTTTTATGTATTCTTAGTGCCTTCCATGTGTCAAGTGGTGAAGATGCTTTACATCATAACTGTGTATCAGCAATGCCATATTCACAATGCCTATGGCGATTACAGATATGCTGATATAATTATCCATCACAAAATACATCATGCTTGCCATATGGGGGAATAAACTAGAAAATTTATTAAGATACCAAAAGACTGAGTCCCAAAACCAGAAAGTAAAAGCCATCAGAGTAGTTATGACATTGGCACAGGTAGATAAAGTAGAAAGCACCCACATTTTCAAGCCTTTAAAACAGAACAGGCTACCTCAGGCAAAGGTCCTCCTCTCCCCACTCACAGCAACCACCCAGCGTCCGGGAAGCGCGCTCCCAGCAGCTCCAGCCCCTGGCAGTCCTCAGCAGGAGTCCTTAGCAGAAATTCTGGCTAACTCAAAAAGGGCTTCGCGCTGCCGCTGCCTCTGCTGCTGCTGCCGCCGCCGCCAGCCACCACAGGAACGCTAGTTTGGCTTCCGCTTCCTCTTGCTCCGCCCTTTCCTGCTACGTCAGCAAGTCCAACGGGGCATGGAAGATTTTTTAAATCCCATAACCCTTACAAACTGTCATATATATTTTAAACATAAAGCACTACAAAACCTGTTTAAAATACTTTTGGAATCAATGAATTTTTGTGAAGGTAGTAGAAAGTTGCTCATATAAATTGATTCTATTGGTTTTGCAAGATTTAAAAAAAAATTTCAAGGTATAATTTCAAAGTTTTAGCATATACTTTAAAGCCATTTTAAAAAGCGTGCCTTAAAATTATAAAATTACTTTCATATTATCTCCTCCTGTTTTCTTGGGGAACTTGCCCCTTTATAACACTGTTTTTTCCTAGTCAGCTGACTACTTCTTAAATGTTTAAAAATGTGTCTAGATCTCCAGTATCCCTAAAAAAACCTCTAATTGATTCTACTTTCCCCCAACTACCACCCTTTTTCTTTTCTTTCACAGCCAGACTCTTAGAAAAAGCTGTTTGTGCTCATTTAAAAAAAATACTTCACACTCAGTTCTTGGTTTCTTGCAGTTTGGCCTAATTACTCAATCAGTTATCAAACCAGGAAGCAGACATCTTTTATCTACTTGGTCTTTTCTTGTGGATGGGCAGGCTCACCTCCTTGGAATGCTGACAAGACTTTTCCAAGGGGTTAAGTGCTCTGGAGTTTGCCATAAAAACTACAATGCCATCCAGAAATATCCTGACCTCCCCAGGGCATTCCTCTTCACTCTGTACTCTGCACTGGATCTCTTCCATTACATTGTCAGGCACCTTTGGCAAGGATGCATCTCTGTTCATATGTCCTACCTGATCAATGAATTAAGCAACAATCATTTATCAAGCACCTACTATGTGTCAGACATAAGATATGAAACAGTATTTATTTGAAAGGAGCTTACACTTTAAGGATGGTTGATCAGGGTTATCTCTTAAGGGATCTTGAACAATTTTGATGCGTGGATGGTAGAAACCTTGTAAAATAGTATATACCATAGTGTTCTACCTAATTTTATACTTTTTCATAACCCACAAACAAATATCTTTGTGAAATTGCAAAGCTTTTTTAATGACCTTAATCTTCCCATGAAAGTAAAGGCCTACCTTTTCAATGTCAGTCTTCTTTTGACATTGCTGTATGGCAGCAAAACAAAGAATCAGCCAAGTATTTATTAAGCATCTGTTATGAACTAAGGCACTATGCTAAATGCTGAGGATATGATGACAAAAGTGAACCATGAAATCCTTGCCCTCAAGGAGCTTACCTTCTAATGGAATAAAACAACCTCCAAAAAGCTATCACAGAGAGGGCACTAGAGGGTAATGTGGTGGAGATGATTAGGCTACAACACATAAGCAATGAGGGACATTGATGAACATCATTAAAGAATGTTACAAGAATATGGGTTGGTTATGTGGTGAGGTCAAGCGAAGACAGATGGGCATCCGGAATATTCACTCCACTGTATTTAGCTTGTTTGTGTGTAGTTATTTGCATGTTGTCTCCCCCAATGGATTGTGAGCACCTTGAAGAAGGTAAGGACTATTTTTTACCTTTGTTTATGCCCAGTGCCTAGTAAAGTGACTGGTACATAGTAGGCACTTAATTTTTAGTTTTTGTTGATATATCATTCCTGAATATGTTTTTTCCCATCCCTTAACCAGCAAACTATTCCTTATAACAAAGAATAGAGGGGGAGGAAAGATACCTCAGCTAAATGAATGAATGAATGAATGAATGAATGTACCTCACTTAATAAATGTTTACTGAAGGACTGACTCTACTGTCAAAATGGCAAGAGAAAGTAACAAAAATTTCCACCTTATGTGGTTGGCCCCATTTGGCCAACTTATGGAAGGATGTGGGCAAGAGTTATACAAGATGGGCAGTGATGGATAGATTTTGCTCTTTATGGTTGGAGGCAATGTCTAAATTTATGAGATCATAAATTGATTTTGAATTTTTGGTATTTGTCAGCTAGACATTAGGGATACAAAAAAGAGAAATTACATTCCCTGCTTCTAAGGCACTTGTATTCTCTTTGTAAAGAGAAAACTTAAATGAAACTGTTCTTTCCACGTTTACCGGTGATCTATTAATTGTTAGAAGTGATGACCTTTTTTAGTCCTCATTTATTCTCCACCTCTCTGCAGGATTTGGCTTTATTGCTCATCTCCTTCCAGACACCCTTTCCTCCCTGGATTTCCATGACATTGCTTTCCTCTGGATCTCTTCCCACATGTCTGGTTATTCTTTCTCAATATTCTTTGTAGAACCATCATTGTTGTCTCATTCCCTCTACATAGGTGTGCCTTTGGATTCTATCCTGGCTCTTCTCTTCTTTTTCTATATTTCCCTTTTGGGGATTTCATCAACTCCTTTCGGCTTAGTTTGTAGACTCTGCAGATCCACATACCCACCCTCAGTCCTTCCTGAACCATCAGTCCTTTACTTCTACCTGTCTATTAGATATTTCCAGCTAATTATCCTGTAGGCATCTGAAACGAAGCATGTTGAAAACAGAACTTAGTCTCTTCCTTCACCCCCACCCCTACCCCACACTTCTTAATTTTTTCTAACTTACCTAAGTCTGTTGAGTGTACTACCATCCTTTTAATCATTCAGGCTCATAGCCTTGGAGTCAATGTGGAGTCTTCTTTACCACACATTTCCTTCTCCCTCATTCAGGCCCTCATCATCTCTTTCCTCTTCTAGTACATTTGCTCACCTAATTGGTCTCCTTCTCTTCAGCCTTTATCCTCTTCAACCCATCCTTCACATAGCTACAAAAGGATATTTGGACGTTTCTAAAGCACAAGCCTGACCACATACGTCCTCTCTGCAAGAAGCTCCAGGGGTGCCCTCTTACCTCAAGATAAAAAATGCAAAATCTTCTGCTTGACCCTTTATAGTGTGGCTATAGCCTTTCTTTTCCAGGCTTTTGGATATTATTTTCTTTCACGTACTTTGTATTACAACTAACCTGGCCTCCTTCCTGTTCCTTGTATCCACATTCTGTCTCTCATCTTACTGCTTTTGCACAGGCCACCTAAATCTGGTAAGCACTCTCTCCTCACCTCTACCTCATAGAATCATAATATTTCTTCAAAGCTCCACTAAAGTGCTGGAAACCTAAATTCCTTTTGCTTATAGTTTTTCCTCCCCCTCCCTAAATTTTTTGTAAATATTTTGTATTTTTTTCAGTATGGTGTAGTAAGTGCTGTTTCCTTCCAATAGACTATAATAAGCTCCTGGAAAGAAGGGATTAGTATATAGCAGGTGCTGAATAAATGCTTGTCCAGTTTTATTATTTTTAGTTGGAAAAATATTGAATGGTTTCATGCCTCAGAAAATTAAAATTTGTATCAAAAAAGTCTCATTATGTCTACTTACCTTATTTGTTTGTTTTTAAGTCTTGCAGGCTATGTTGAAGCTTTAGCTTCCAGGTTAGGCCTGTCAATTCCTGATCTCACACCCAAGCAAGTGGATATGTGGCAAACACGTCTCAGTGCGCACTTGGTAAGCAAGATTGTAATAACATTGTAAGGTAATTTGTAACATTATTCAAGCCTCTGAGCAATTCCAGAATACAGATTTGATTTTTAGCAGTATTTTAACCTTTTTTGTGGGGAGAACTCAGTAATTGACTCAACTAATAAGAAAATTAATAATTTAATGTTCTTAATTTCTTTCATCTTTGAGATTTTATCAAAGAATAGTAAATATTGATTTTTAAAATAATTTTTAGTTTTTGTTGATATCTTTTGTTTTTTACATCACTTTCACTCCCAAGTATGTTTCTCCCTCTCCCTTACCCAGCAAACTATTCCTTATTACAAAGAGTAGAGGGGGAGAAAAGATACCTCAGGAAAATGCATTCTATAAGTATATATGTGGGTGTGTATGTGTATGTATGTACACATGTATATAAAAACCAAGTTTGATAATGTATGCAGTGTTCAATACTCTTTGTCTGTGAAAGGAGCGGGGGGGGAGGTGCATTTTCTCCTTTCCTGTTCTGGACCAACCTTGGTTATCCTAATTATTCATTGTTTAGTTTCATTTTTATTGTTCTTTCCATTTACCTTGTTTGGTAAGTGTCATACACTCAGTTTAAAAAATTACAGATTTTAATGAATTTCACTGAAGAAAGTATTAAGCTTAATTCAATT
>NW_027187460.1:29623604-29646040 GCF_028583685.1 Petaurus breviceps papuanus
TCTTGTCACAGAAATTAAATACCATATTTACTTAACCAGGATTTCTGAGCATAGTATTTTGCAGGGTAGAGGAGGGGGGTGAAATAGTACCTTTGGATATAGGTAGCATCTCTGAGGACTTAGGGGGGAAATGGGACTGTAAGGAGAGAGAAGGTGGCTTCTATCAGAAGAAACACCAAGCCTGAATTTATATATCTTTCTGTCACTTTTCTGATTACATAGATAGTGAAATAAGCAAATCTCTTTCAAGAATAAAGTAACTTTTAAAAAAGGTTATATTAAATATTTTATTTTTTGTTCTCCTTTGTTTCCTTAGGGCAAAGCTGTCGGAGTGGCTATTGGTTGCATTTTAGGAATGTTTCCTTTGTTGTTCTTTAGAGGAGAAGAAGAAGAAAAAAAACTGGAAGAAAAAAATTAACTGTTTTAGAATCTCTATAGAAAGATGTAAAATAATGTACCTCACTTATTAAGTATGCTGTCACAATATTTAGAAATTAAGACAGTAACTATGTATAGATATGGGAACAAGCAATTAAGCATGTTTTATTAAAACACTAACTTATTGTGGCTTGGTGTTCTTAGTACATCTTTTTATAAAAAAATAGCTTCTTAATTTCATAAAAATTGTTGAAATGCCTTTTCACTAATGGCAATCAACATTTTCATTTTCCACTTTTATTTTTCATATGTTATAACAAGGCTGTTATTTTGTTCTAAGTCATTGATGTACTGTATAGATTTGGGATTTGCTTATTTGTTATTAACTGCATATACTTGCATGAAAACATCCTCTCTTATTCATGGCTGTTTCAAATCAGCTTTGAACTTTTCCCATATACAGAAACTATTGGTTATTTTGTTAAAGGTTTTTAATTCCATCATTGTTCTTGCTCCCCTGTATCAGTTTTGGCCTGATTTGAGATAATGAATTTCCATTCATGGACAGTGCTTCGCTTTTCTTGTTAACTCTTTCAGTCAGTGTGGAATTGAGCTGTTTTGTTTTAAATGTTGCTGGATATATATTTTTTTTCATTTTCTTTGCTCTGATCTTTTTGAGTCTTAAGAGCCAGAAGTTAATGAGCAAACTTCCCACTTACATAAAATGCCCCACATCATAAAATGTACTTTCTACTTCATTTTTTTTCTACTTTTTTTGCCTTAAAACTCCCAATTTTGAGTAATTATATTCAGGTTTTGGCTCATAGAAAAGAAAAACTAATACTTTTTGGTACATTTTATGGGGGAAATTATCACAGAATTAAACATGGTATTCTATTTTTATAGTTAAGAGAATAGAGAGGAAGAGAAAAATGCAAATTGTATGTGAGAGTTGAAAATTAAGGGTACCAGAATTCTATAGACAAGAAGAACTTCGGAGAAGAACTTAGAACTTAAGAAGGCTTGTGGTACAAATAGTGAAGCTGAGCAGAACTGAGCAGGTTCTTATGCTCTGTGGAGGAAGAAGGTTTTTCAAAACTTTTGTTTTTATCAGTAAGAGTTCCATTGCTGAAATATCTAAATTATGCTAATACTTGAGATCTCAATATGGGTATCTTTTTTATCGATGGACTTGCTTTCTGGAAAAAAAATTTGTGGGCAAAACTAGCCTTTGTGTGTGTTTTTTTTTACTGTGCAGTCAAAACTGAGGAAATTTTTTTTTGCCTTGTTTTTTTCTGTTATTCAAAATATGTTCTAAATAGAAGTTGCTCATTTTTATTCTTTTATATCTCTTTGAAATTTTATCATGAATGAGATTTAATTTTCTCAGTTTTAAAGCTTTTCAAGATTATTAATTATATAATTATAAATTGGTATTAGTTAAGCCAATTTCTTACCTCGAATGGTGTTTTTAAAATGTTATGGGGAGAATTATAAGATAGGAATTTTATTTTGGCTATTCATGGTCATTATGCTGCTGCTCTGACTTTTAAAACTTACAGAATGACTGTAATATTTACAGTCATAATATGTTAAAGTTTTATTTGCAGTTGGCATTTGTTTACTTATAATAGCTTGTTTTAAAAATGAAGAGCTAAACTATCACATAAAAAATTAGTTATAAATTCTCTCAACCACTTCCACATATTCAGTGCCATTCTTTAATTATAGATGAAGAGAGGAAAAGAAGTAGAAACAGTAACCTAAAAAGTATAGAATTCAAAAATAGGGAAATAGAAAGTATAATTTTTTTTGATGCAGAAATAATTTGACACTGTCATTTACCTTAATTATAGGACTTGAGACCTTTCCAAAAATTGTGGTTTATATTGTTTCCCCATTCAGGAATTACCAGGCCAATGCAAAATTGTGCTGGACTGTTTGATATATGAGTACTGTGGTGTGTTATTTTAAATGAAGACTTATTTAAATAAATGTTTTAAATACTTTTGACGCTGTTGTGTATAACTAATCCCATCTATTTTCATACAAATAGTTGTGTGGTGCTTGCATTTTTTAAACTTACTATCTTAAGATGCCTAATGTCCAGAAAAGTCTTTGTGATATTTTTTCCCTTCTCAAACTAAAGCAGTCTTAACAAAATCTAATCTTGCCATTAATTTTTTTTTCCTATAAGAGCTTAAATGCCACATTCTTGACATATCCTCTCAGAATGTGAAGTAAATTCCCAACTGGAAGCTTTTAACAATTGGATAATTCAAATAATGAACTCTTATTAAAATAAACAAAATGCCTGTACCTTTACCAAAGGTTTTTGTTGCTCGAAATCATAATTCTAAGTATGGTGCTTTGTACAAAGTAGTTTCTTGGTTTGGTTTCCCAAGATGATGTCTTCATATAAGCTTTCTTAATTCTTGGAGTCTTCTGTCATAATTTTTCTTACCATTAAAAATGGAGCCTTCATTTCTCATGCTAATAATTTATTAATGTTTGAACACTGAAACAATAATGTAGCCAAGAACAGTATTAACTGATATAGCAGTATTCATTTAAGTCATAACATGTCCATGTATTAGTTTTTGTTTAACTTGTGGATGCATGTAAGTTGTGAGTGTATTTTGTTGCTACTGTATGCTTAACTACAACCAGTATTTTTAAAACTAAGATAAATTGAACTAAAAATATTTTAAGGAGTTGAAAATAATAGGTTTGATTTTGAAATTTTAGGTGGACACTATTAATTATCTCCAGGTAGTGAAAATCTTTAGACTTATAGGAAGTGTAAGTTAATATATGCTTTTGCAGAAAGGTAACCATCTCTGTGGAATATGTGTTTTGTATTATGGCATAGGTAAGGGAGAAATAATCCTACTGGCTATCTTGGTCTTTATCAGGGAAAAAATCAAGGATGCAAAGGTACTTGAAAATGATCAGAATCCCAACTGATTTTTAAAAATTCGTTTAAATAAAGAACACTCTACCACTATTTTTAATGCAAATCTCTCTGAAATGAACTCAGTTTCCCTTCCTAAGAGTATAATGAACAGAATTTGACTTTTTTAGGAAAATGCCTCAGTTTTTCCTTTCAGAACACTCATCATCGTTATCTTGTGTTATAAGGAAGTGATGCTCTTAAGGTTTATTGAGATTTGCAGTGCTTTTTGACCCTACAATAAATGTTCCTAGACAGCTATGCTTTTTGAGTTCTTGTCTGCTTTTTATGATTTCTCCTGTTTCTTCTCTAACAATTAAACTGTAAGTTACCATATAAATTTTTTAAATGTTTGAACCTGTGATTTCATTTGTTAGATAATGCCAGTGAGAAAATTCCTTTTACCAATGTGCATTGGCAACTGTTCTGGAATTTGTGGTCTTAAGATAATTGTCTTAAGCACTAAAAGGTTAAGTGAATTGCCTGGGGTCACCCTCACGGTATTTGTGGGAGACAGGATTTAAGCCCTTGTCTTCTTGCCTGAGGTTAGTTTTCTATTTACTATATAGAACAATGCTTTGCTACCTTTTGTTATATAGAATGATTGAAACCAAAAGTTGGAAGGGACCTTAGGGATCATCCAGGGGTGGGGAACCTGTGGCCAAGTGGCAGCTTGTACTTCTAGGTCCTTGGGTGTGGCCTTTTGACTGAGTCCAAGTTTTACAGAACAAATCCTTTTATTAAGGGGATTTGTTTTTGGGCTATGAATGAAGTTACGTTGAGACAAAATCTATACCATTCTAGTTTCTACCTAGTACTCTAAGAAAACTAGGCAGAATAAGCATTATCCTTTCATGTAGCAATTTGACAAATATTTGAAGACTGTAATTATGTCTTCCCCAAGTTTTATTTTCTAGGTTAGGCATCTCTAATTCCTTAAACTAATCCCCTTCCTAACTTGACTTTGAGTCACCCTTGATATCCTGGTCATAATCATGGATATATCCTAGTATGTTAATGTCCTTCCTCTATCTGTAACCTTCAAATCTGAATATAGTATTCTCTATGTGGTCTGACCAGGGAATTATGGGATTATCATGTCCCTCATTTGGGACATTATAACATTATTAATGGTTCATGGAATTTTGTGTATCTACCTCTATTAATTCCTGGCCCTTCCTCTTATGTACACCTCAGAATTTGCTGTTCACCGTGAGCTATGGGCCTAGAAACCAAATAACTAAGACTATAATTAATTGTCTGTAAATGTTCAGTGGGCTTTGACTTGAGTCCTCAAGGTTCTTTTATGAATAGGTGAATGTTTTAGTACATGCACTCTTAAGCACCCAAAAGTTATGTCCCTGAGTCTCCCCCCTCCCTGTTATTAAACATTACTTGGTTCTTTTTTATTCAGTTTTCTCATCTGTAAAATGAAGGATTGACTTAGATCATAGAATTTATCACTGGAAGAGATTGTAAAGAACATAAAAGAACAATTATTTATGATATTTAGAAGTCTTTTTAGTCATTACCATTGGTGATTTCTGAGCAAGATTATAAGATGACTGAATCTATGCTTTAGGAATATACCTTGAAGTAAAAAAAAAATTGATCATGATAATTTTTAGTTCCCTTCCCCCCCCTTTTCCCCTTCATTCATTTGTGGCAGATTAAGGAACTTGATGGCACGGATGACACAATGTACCAAATTTGCTGATGATACAAAACCAGGAAGTATTACTAACAGGAATGAGTGAGCTAGGATCCAAAAAGATCTTGGCAGGCTAAATGGTTGGGCTGTAGCCAGTAAGGTGAAATTTATTAGAATAACTGTAATGCCTTTCATATGAAAGTTTAGAAATATTTACAGGTACAGATTGGAAGCATGTGGGTATCTAGCATTATGTGTGGAAAAAGAATTTTTAGTGGATTACAAGCTCAGTAAGCCTATGGTAAAGCAGCCAAAAATTAATGAAAAAGTCTAAGTTAATGAGATCTAAGGCTGCATAGAGAGGCATGGTGTGTATGAGTAGGGAGCTTATTACACTGCTGAATTTTATGTGGGTCAGACCACATCAGACGTATTTCATCTCTGTTGTAGGCATCACATTAAGAGGGGCATTCACTGATAAACTAGAAAACATCCAGAGGATGGTAGCCAGAATGGGGAAGTACCTTGAGATCATGCCATATGGGAATTAGGTGAAGTGATAGGGAATCATTAGCCTAAAGAACAGACTTAAGGGCCTGTGAGAGGAACTTTCATCTGTCTGAAGACTTGTCACTTGGAAAGCAAATTAGAATTGTTCCTCTTGCCACCAAAGGGAAGTAGGATCAAAGAAGGCTCAAAAGCTACAGAAATGGAGTTTTTGGCCTGATGTAACAGACTTCTAACAAGTAAAGCTATCCAAGGGTGGAATGGGCTGCTTTAAGGGGAGGAGATGTTCAAGAAATGGCTGGGTATTCAGGTATAAGTTGAACTAAATGGCTCCTGAGGTACTTTCCAACTTGGGGATTCATTGAAAAATCAAATATTTTAGACCTAAGTATTATGGATAGACAAATAATGTCAAGAGTATGGTTCAAAAAAAGCACCTTGTCATCTTGTGCCTTTTGACACAGTTTGACAAAACAGTCCTGCTCCCATGCAATTTGTATTCTTCTAACTACATAGCTGATTAACTGGGCAAGAAATTTACATAGAAGGGAGTTGAAACAAACCCAACCCATATTAAATCTTTCAAACAAGCTTAAAAAAAGAAGCCTAACATTTCAGAATTCATATAAAGCAGATAAATTCCAGGAAGAAAATATTTATAAGAATGAAAGAAATACTGAAAATTATAAAAAAGTTTCCTTTGTCTCAAAACTAATATTTTCCATAAAAATTGGCCCTCTTTAATTTAGGATGTCAAATAAACTTGTGAGTTGGGAATGGTAAGTATGGCATTGTGGTAATCTAAAATGCTCACTTGGTGACCATTTCTAAAATGCAATCCTTTTGAAGGAGTTTATTTACAATGGAAACTTTTAAATGGGACACTTTGTATTACAATTTAAGCATGTCAGAATTTATTATTCTAAAAAAGTTTGTTTAAATAAATGTTTTTAAATAAGCATGTCAGAATTTATTTATCCAAATGACCGTTGTCCTTTAAAGTAACTACCTTAGGAGGCTTTGTACTTACTCCTGTTTGTTTCACTGTTTAAAATACTTTGGGAATATCTCTCTTTTGGAACTGCTTTCAGAGCCAGTTTCTCAAATTATACAACAGGACTAGTTTCTTTATAGTACTTTGATCCAAAGTTTGGTCACATGTTTTATTTAGCACTATAACTCGTAGCTTAGAACTAAAGCATGTTTTGATTTGGGCTGACTTCAGTCTTGGGACTTCTCATTAAAAATTTGTGTTTGTATCATCCCCAGTCTTAAGATTATCTCTCATATAGTCATTCTCTTTTGGCTTGTGCTTCCAACCTACGATTCCTCTGGAAACATCAAAATTTAATGTAACCACATCTCTCCATGAATGATACATTTTGCAAAAGGAAATTCTCCCATAGATAGGTTCACTTTGGCCTTGCATTTGGCTGTGTCTTGCTCAGTGGATCCCACAGACATAAAGATTCCTGTGCCAATCTAGACTCTTCAGGAGAGCAGAGCAGTCTGAAATTCTGTAGCCTTGCTTTCTACAATAATCACATTTAAGGGTAATGATCAGCCTAGAGCCCTACACAATTTCCTCTACCCTACTTAAAGCAAGTGATAAGATGCCATGCCCTGATGTATTAGGTGAAAACACTACATTTTTCACTCTGTGAACAAGGTGTGAACACATTTCCTTAAGTGTGACTAGAAGTTGGTTCAGATTGGCTGAGACACTTGGTCATGCCCTCTGGGACCTGTAAAGAAATAGGAAGCTTGTTGGAATCTGAGATTCAAACTTCTGGTAGCAGAGAGGAGTGGATGGTTCAGCTAAACTGCTGGAAAAGTGGGGAGGGTTGTGGGGCAAGGGCAGAAACAGAAACCTAGGCTAACCTTGGTCTTGATGTCCTTCCTCCTGCACCTTCCTTAGTCAGAGGAGCTTTGTGACCTTCCGAAGCATCTGGGTGATTTGGACTCTTCTCAGTGTACTAGTGGTAGTATCAGCATTAGGAACCAAGGACATTCTAGACAGATTCAGGGCTCTACAAAGGCCCCAGTAGAAAAGCCACGCCATACCTCAGTGGACTTTCTTGAGGATTCCAACAAAAGAAAGTACAGAGGATGTGAGGTACTCCTTTGTCACAACATAAATACATACATACGTGTTGTGTGTGTGTGAAATTAAATGTTCATTTAAAAAAATTTTGAGTTATAAAATTTTGTCCTCTATTCAGCCCTTCCCCCACCCTGTGACAAAGCAAGTAATATGAAATCAATTATGCTGTAAAATCATTCAAAACAGCTTTCCAAGTGTGAGTACACTTTCTTCTGGACTTAAAGGAACTTAGAGGGATATGTGTGACTTTGGGGAAATGTTTGGTACCAACTTCTTACTATACCACCTTAGTAAATACCCCTTTCTCATGGCTAATTAAGTCTGCCTGACTAATTGATATCAATTGATAATCATAGTGGAAATCAAACCAGTGAGAGCTTGTGAGTTTTAGCAATAGAAAAGACATGCCTTCCCTTGCACTCCCTTACCCTTCCACTCTCCTCCTCTAGCCCTCAAGGCTACCTGAGACTATGGAGAGATGTAGGGGCCATGCCCTGAGGCCCAAATTTGTCAACGCACAGAAGTTGGAGAAGTCACCTCAGAGAATATACTACAAACAGAATCACAGAATTTGAGAGAAGGGACTCCAGCTAATCTAGTTCAACCCATACATGAAAGGGATCTCCACCATAACCTCTCAGATAAGTGGTCATCTATTCTCTGTTTGGCTATTGTACTATCTTTTCATGGAACTCCATTTATAAAGCATTGGGGCTTTATTATTATTATATTGGGGCTGTCCATCTCTTGTTTCTCATTCTTGGGATATGACTAGCTCCTCGTCAGCTTGAGGACTTTCAAGAAAAACCCATCAACTCTTGAGGCAGCCCATTCCTCTTACAGACAGCTCTAATTGTAAGAAACTTTTTTTTTTTTCTGACATCAAGCCTAAACTTGCCTCCTTGCAACTTCTAACCATCGTTTCTGGTTCTACTCTCCCCCGTGAGGCCAAAGAGATTAAGTCTAATCCCTTTTTTGCTTGATAGTCTATCAAATATTCCAAGAGATGCCCTGAGTCTTCTGCAGACTAAACATTCCATCCTTCAACTGGTTGTGTCCCTGAGACGCTTCACCATTCTGGTTATCCTCTGGACAGTCCCCAGCTTATCAATACCTTCTTAAACTCTGGGGCCAAGAATCAAATACTCTTCCAGAAGAGGCCTGAAAAGGTCAGAGTCCAGTGACATTGCCACTTTTCTGTTTTCATGCCCTTTTAAATTCAACCCAAGTTTACAACAAGCCTTTTTGGCAGTCATATCATATTGTTGATTTATATTCAATTTTCAGTGCACTAAATTATGTCAGAACTTTCAAAATATCCTCTGTCTGTTCCTCCAACCCATTTTATACTTCTGAAGTTGAAAGTTTGGCTCCAAGTGCAAGAATATACATTTCCCTATTGAATTTCATCGTATTATATTTAGCCCTTCTCTACCTATTGAAATTGTTTTGAAGCCTGTCTGATGTCGAGTGTTAGCTATCTTTCCTAGCTTTGTATCATTTGAAAATTTGATTAGCATATCATCTGTGCCTTTATTCATGTCACTGATAAATATGTTAAATAGCACAAGGCCAAGCACAATTTCCTCTGATACTCCTCTGGAGACCACCTGACATATTGATAATGAACCATTAATAACTACACTGAGTCTAGCTATTCAATCAGTTTGCCATCCATCAGAGTATATATATTATAGTCTAATCCATATCTCTCCACTTTTCCCAAAAGAATAGTATCAGATACTAAATCAAAAGTTTTACTAACATGTAGGTAAACTATTTCCACAGTATTCCCCTAATCTACTGGTTTTAGTAATCTTGTGCAAAAAATGGAATGTACTCTTGGCAAAGCCAGTCTATCCCTTTGCAATCACTGCTTCCCTTTCTAGATGTCGCTGAGTGGGCATTGCCTCAGACAAACTGAGACCTGGGAAAGACCTTAGCTTAAAAAGGGCATGATCTCCTGCTGCATCTTAGGCATCCAGTTGTCTTGGTCTGTATCTTGCCACTGGACGCAGATGGCTCTAGAGGAGAGAGTGAGGCTGGTGACTGCACAGCCCTGCCTTACTTAAATCCAGTTCACTTGCAAGTCATGATATCACCTTCCTGATGTCATGATGTCATGGTCCTCTTCTAGAACAAACAACAAACAGCAGCAACAACAAACAACAATGATCATTTATTGATTTTGTCTAGAATCAAAATCAAGCCCACTGAACACTTTTTCAGATACCTTCCTTCCTTCCTTCCTTCCTTCCTTCCTTCCTTCCTTCCTTCCTTCCTTCCTTCCTTCCTTCCTTCCTTCCTTCCTTCCTTCCTTCCTTCCTTCTTTCCCTCCCTCCCTCCCTCCCTCTCTCCCTCCCTCCCAAAATTGGGACCACATTTGCACCTCTGCCACTTTCTGTAATCACTCAAATATTATTGATGTTAATAATAACATACACTGGCATTTTTTTCGTTCTATTCTCATTCCTTCTTTATGATAATATTTTTTTAAAAAGCAGTTGCCATTTTTGCTCATATTTCCTGGCTTTTTTTGTTGTTGTTGTTGCTGTCATTCAACTTATCATGGACCAACAGTGAGTTATAACATTCACATCTTGCCCCCTTACTATATCCCTTATCTTGCCCTGCCAAACCTCAGCCCTGGACTACTTCTAACATCTTCTGTCATTGATTGTAATTAAATATTGCTGAAGGAAGTTCAAGAAATCATGCTGACTAGACCAACTGCAATTTTTTTGTTACATAATCTCAACTGTACTCTCCCTATAGCAAGGCAATCCTTTTACACTTCCTTAATTGAATCATTATCTCACTCACCACAATATCTTTACCAAACATTTTCATTCCTCCTCAAAACTGCTATAGCTTCCTTTCCCCCGTGTTCTCAGCTGAGAACCTTGCCCCATGTTTTACTGAAAAATATTGAGCTAATTCTACACTCCTCAAATCACATCACTTCTGTCACTATCTCCATTTTCACCCTTGTTTCATGTGATGAGATATCCCTTTTCCTTGACAAGGCAAGCCCCTCTACATACACAAATGATCCCATTCCATCCTAGTTTTCTCTAGCAGACTTTCCTCTCTATCATTTCTACTTTTTCACTTAGCTTCAATCTCTCTTTCTTTACTGGCTGCTTCACTGCTGCTTGCAAATATGCCCCAATCTCCCCTATCCTCAAAAACAAACAAACAAAAGTAAAGACAAAAAACAAACCCTCACTGGATCCACCTGTTTTTTCCACCTTTTTGTGGTTAAACTCCTACATAAGGGCCATCTACAATAAGTGCCTCCACTTCCTTTTCTCTCATTCTCTTCTTAGCTCTCTATAGTCTGTCTTCTGACTACATTCAACCAAAAATTCTCTCTCCAACATTACTAATGATCACTTAAAAGCCAAATCTAATGACCCAGAAAATGTCCAGAGATGGGAGATGGAATGTATTTATGACAAACAAAGAGTCCAGTGTCATTAGATCAAAGAGTATGTAGAGGGTGCGAGGACTAAGAAGACTGGAAAGGTGGAGGCAGGGCTAGATTATTATTAGATTATATTAAAAGGGCTTTGAATGCCAAACAGAGGATTTAAAATGTGATCCTGGAGGTGATAGGTAGCCAGTGAGTTCACTGAGTAGCATTTTGGCATGGGTGGACCTTCACTTTAGAAACATGGTTTTGGAGAATGAATGGAATATAGATTGAAGTGGAGAGACTTAGAGTAGGCAGACCAACATGCACACTATTGCAATGGAACAAAGATGAGGAAATAAGGACCTGTGCCAGGGGGACAGTGGTATCAGAGGAGATATACAGGTGTATTCAAGGCAAAATTGACAGGTTTTAGCAATAGATTTGGTATGGGGATGGGGGGAGGGTGAGATTGAATGAGATCAAAGATGGCACCTTGGCTGCAAATAGTGGGGTAAGGAGACTGGTGTTGCACTTGACAGTAATAGGGAATTTTGGAAGGGGGGAAGATTTGGGTAGAAACATAATGAATTCATTTTTGGCCTTGTTGAGTTCAAGATGTCTACAGGATATATAGTTCAAGGTGTTAGTCAGTTGGAGATTCAAGACGAGGTAATCAGAGAGGTTAAGACTGGAAAGGTAAATTTGAGAATCATAAGCATAGAAATAATGATTAAATCCATGCGAGCTGATGAGATCACCAAGAGAAATAATATAAAGAAAGAGAGAAGAGGGTCCAGAACAGAGCCCTATGGGACACCTATGGTAAGTGACCTGCATGAAGATCCAGCAAAGGAGACTGAGAAAGCATGATCAAACAGATAGGAGGAGAACTAGGCCCTGAAAACCTAGAGAGAGACTATCAAGGATGAGAGCGTGATTGACAACATCAAAGGCTTCAGAGATGTCAAGGAGGATAAGGATTGAAAAAGAGCATTGGGTGTGGCATTTAAGAGAGCGCTGGTAACTTTTTTAGCTGAATGAGGAGATCAGAAGCGAAAGACTAAGAGGAGAGGAAGTGGAGGCACCTATTGTAGATGGCCTTCTCAGGGACTTAACCACAAAAGGCAGGAAAGATATGGAATGAGAGCTAATGGAGATGGAAGGATCAAGTGAGGTTTTTGGTCTGTTTGTTTGGGTTAGAAGAGACATGGACAAATTTGTAGACTATAGGGAAGCAGCCAGTGGACAGGAAGAGATGGAAGTTAAATGAGAAAATGGGGACAATAGAGGGGCATTCTGCTGGAAGAGATGGGATGGAATAGTATCACTTATGCACATAGAGTGTTTAGCTTTGACAAGAAGTGCCACCTCATTATATTATCTCATTTGATCCTCACAACAACTCTGGAAGGTAGGTGCTATTATTATCTTCATTTTACAGTTGAGGAAACTGAACAGAGGTTAAGTGGCTTGCCCAGGATCACAAAGCTAGTAAGTGTCCAAAGTCAGATTTGAACTCAGGTCTCTCTGATTCCAGACCCAGCACTCTACTCAATGTATTCCCAGCTGCTCCATCATCCAAGGGGCAAGGAGAAGATAGTGACAGAAAATATCTGGGTGAAGTGAGATAATGAAGAGAGAAGAAGAGGGAACTTTTCTTGGAATTAGGGCTTAAGTTAGTTAGTGAATGCTCTCAGTGAATAGCCTCATTTTTTTCAGTAAAGTGTGAGGCAAGGTTCTTAGTTGAGAGAATGGGTGGGGGGAAAGGCATGGCACATGGGAGGAGAGATGAAAAGGTTTAGAAAGCCTCTATTGACAGTGCAATAGTGAATTAATTATGGAGGCTTAGCAGGATTTCTTAGTAGCAGTGAGGGTCCAGTTAAGATTATGTTGCATAAATTTGTAGTGGACTCAGACAAGGTGGTTGTGTGATTTTTTTTTCTACCTTCATTCAGCAGCACGTGGTTAGGAGCAAAAAGCAGCAGAGAGTGATCTAACGTTGAATATTTGAGGGATATGAATCAGTGATCTGTTAAGGGAGCCTCAAGAGAAGATGACAATATAGAGTGCAACTGGTTTGCTAGGGGATCAAGATGGGGAAGGGGAGAGAGTATGGCTACTTTGGGGGAGATACCTGGGAAAGAACTGAGCAAGTGAGGGATTGGAAATCAGTGTGGATGAAGAGTAAGGTGTGGTGTTGGAAGGTGTATGGAGAGGTGAAAATCTAACAAGTTGTGATCAGATAAGGGAATTTCAAAGTTCATGAAGGTGGTGGATAAGTTAGGTTATGGGCATTTTTGCATGACACTGAGGTGGGGTCGAGGAGTAAATATACATCTTATTATAGGTGTTTTCGTGTTGTCTCTCCCGTTAACTTGTGGAGTCCTTGAGAGTAGGCACTGTTTTTTGCCTTTTTTTAATCCCTAAGACTTAAACAGAATGCTTGGAGTATAGTAGGTACTTAATAAATGCTTGTTGACTCACTGAGGATACATATACATTTACAAAATACATACATGGTAATTTTGGGGTTGGAGGGTAGACACTAGTGGATGATGAATCAGGAAATGCTTCATGTAGAAGCTGGAACATGAAACTGGGGATTCTAAGGTAAGGAAGGATCATCTTCCTCGCATGGAGAGCAACCTTTCCAGAGGGTAAGTCACTTAACTCCAATTGCTTTGCCTTCCCCCCTCCAAAAAAAAAAAAGAATGTGAAGGGAGGGTCCATAGAGTTGAGATACCATTTATGCACTCATTCAATAAGCATTTATTATTGAAGCAGGTAAGTAACATAGGAGATAGAGCACAGGACTTGGAATAACTCAGGAAGACATGGGTTTGAATTCTGCCTTAAATACTTACTGTGTGACCTTAGGCCTGTCTCATCCTCAGTTTTCTAATCAATCCAACTGGAATAACAATAGCACCTCCTTCATAAGGTTGTGAGAATGTTATGGGAATGGGAATCTGAACATCTTCCCTGCCCCTTGGCCCTTTGATAGGCTTAAGTGACTCTGAGAACCTTCCCTGATTTGAAAATATACTCTGCCCTCTGTTTTGTGTGACATGATCAATGCAAAATCTAGAAGGTGAAAAATGTTATTTTAGAATTGGAAAAAATGTTAGAAATCACCAAATAGACCTAAAAGGATCTTAAACTATTTAAATCTGACTCTCCCCAGTTTTTGCATACTGTAGTAAGAAGCACAGAAAATATAGCGTATTAAAATTATGCCTTGTTGATATTAAATAGAATGAGCAATTTGGTCTTAGCAATGGGGGTTGCTAATAATACCTATTGGGGGCATTAATTCCTCACTAACCAATGGACTTCTTGCAGAAGTTACACTATGAAAAACAAATTGATGTATCATAATTATAAAGTATCATTTAATTTACAATGAACTAGTGGCACATAATGGACAATGGATTGATTTTTCTCTTTGAAGCCCATAGTAATATAGATACACATAGTCTCAAATCACCAGGGTCTATTATATAGAAAGATCTGCAATTTTTTCTTGATCATTAATCCTAAATGTTAATGTATTCCAGATTTTATAAATCTAGGTTTACTGTACATAGTATATATTAGGATTGGTATTAACTGAGCCCTTTAGCTAACTGCTTTGTTGCTTTTGAAGAGATGTGTCAATTTTTAACTTGTCAGACATTTTAAGTCACCTTTTTACTGTTCTGTATGTATGTGTGCATTATAATTTTTCAAGATGTTGTAAAAAGGCTAGATATGCACGTAGCTGCCAAACTTGCATGGAAATGGGCTATGCATATAAAATATTCCATCTTGCCTTTGGGTTTTGACATTAATGTACAATAATTATATCCTTCAAATTGAGTTTTTTGTTGCACTGGAAACTTTTCCATTATAAAATATGCTGATTTGTGTTAACATCCAAAATATAACATCTGTGTACAAGCTGAAAAATAAAGAAATCACCAAGTCTAGGGGATTTTGACTTGGGGTCAGTGAACTTATTAAAAATATTTTAAAAACTTTCTTTAAAAATATATTTCATTTCAAATTCTTTTACTCTATCTGTCCCCCATCTGTTAGAAGTCAAGAAATATGATTCCCATTTATATATATTAATTCATACAGAGCATTTTCACATTAGCCATGTTGTGGAGGGGGGGAAGCAAGAAAAATAAAGAAAAAATATCCTTCAGTTTCCACCCAGAGTGCAAGTTTTCTCTCTGGTTGTGGATAGCATTATTATTTTTTTTCTTTTTGGAGGGGGGAAGGCAGGGCAATTGGGGTTAAGTGACTTATCCCAGGTCACATGGCTAGTAAATGTTAAGTGTCTGAGGCCAAATTTGAACTCAGGTCCTCCTGATTCCAGGGCTGATTCTCTATTCACTGTGCTACCTAGCAACCCCCAATAATATTCTTTCACAATCATTTGTTCAGCCATTCTTCAGATGATGAGCATCCCCTCCCCCCCAATTTCCAATTCTTTGCCACCACAAAAAGAACTGCAATAAATTTTTGTACATATGGCCTCTTTTCTTTTTTCTCTTTGGGATACAGACATAATTGCTGTATTACTGGGTCAAAGAGTATGCACAATGTTATAGTCCTTTGGGCATAGTTCCTAATTGTTCCCCAGAATGGTTGAATGAGTTTACAACTTCACCAATACTGCATCAATATGCCTATTTTTCCATATCCCCTCCACCATTTGTCATTTTCCTTTTCTGTCATGTTGACTAGTCAATCTAATAGGTATGAGGTGGTACCTCAGAGTTGTTTTAACTTGAATTTCTCTAATTATTAGTAATCTAGAGAATTTATCCTCTATGACTCTTGATGGCTTTCATTTCTTCTGAAACTATCTGTTTATATCCACTGACCATTTATCACTTGAGGAATGGCTCTCATTTTTATAAATTTGGTTCAGTTCCCTATATTTATTATAATTACCATTGTTATAAATTATTGTTAAATAGTTAAATTAGTGTCCAAGGCCAGATTTGAACTTAAAGCACCTCACAAATGCCAACTAGTTTTATCATCAAAGGAGAGACCTGTTCAAGCAAGAGCTGGACTGGGTGGCCCTTAACAGGTTGCGTCCACCCCTGATGCTGTGGTTCATATAGTCCAGTCCCTCCCTGAAATATACATCCCTTTCACCAAAATCCTTAACAAGTCTACAACAATCAACCCAATAGTCTTCAACCCAAGTAACCCTAGCCTTGAATCTGGCATTATTGTCTCTTAATATAATTCATTTCCTTTGTAATTCTATGTATTTTATTTTATTCATTTAAATACATTATTTTGAGGAATCCATGAGCTTCACAATCACTGGATTATCCAAGAGGTCCATGACACAAAGAAGGTTAAGAATCCCTAATCCCTAATTTAATTTTACAGATAAGAAACCAAGCACAGGAGAAGTAAAGTCACACAGTAAGAGGATGCCAGATCCATGATAGGTATCTAGGAATATCCTGCTTTTGAGAATATTTCTGCCTTAAATTAAAATTGTAGGTTTGATGTATATTTCCAAATAATGTGACTGTTGGATAAAAATAAATCTCTGTATCACATCTGAGTTATTCTTATTTGTCTAAGTATTTTTGGAAACAAAGTGAAGACAGATCTCTGTCAAACAATTTTAGTTAACCCTTTTTCAACTACACAGATCTTACCTTTTTGCAGTTATGAAGAACCTTTGGCTTTTTTTTAACCTTCATTTTTTCTAGATATTACTGAGACAGAGAAGGGGGGAGAGAGAGAGAGAGACAGAGAGAGAGAGAGAGAGAGAGACAGAGAGAGAGAGACAGACAGAGACAGACAGAGAGAGACAGAGACAGACAGAGAGACAGAGACAGAGAGACAGAGAGCGAGAGAGAGAGAGAGACAGAGAGAGAGGAAGAGAGAGAACAGTTCAGAAAAACTAATCAACGTGTTTTCAGAATCTGAAATTATATGCAGCACTCCACATCCATGGCCTCCCCTTTTGCAGAGAAGCAGGGGATGCCTTCTTATTTCTCTCCTTTGGGGCCATGCTTGGTTATTACAGTTCTGCAGCATTCATTTTGATTATTTTGTTGTTGCTTTTTCCATTTACATTGTTGGAGTCATTAGGTCGATTGTTTCCTAGTTGTATTTCATTTTCTGTCAGTATTCCTATGCTTTTCTGTATTAATCATATTCATTATTTCTTACAGCACAGGAATATTCCATTACATTTATACGCCATAACTTACTTAACTATTTTCCAAATAATGTCCATATATTTTGTTTTCAGTTTTTTCTTTCTACAAGAAAATGTTACTATGAATTTGTTGTTATCGCTGTTACAGTTGTGTCCAATTCATCATGACTCCATTTGGGGTTTTCTTGCCAAAGATACTGGAGTGGCTTGCCATTTCCTTCTCCACCTCATTTGGCAGATGGGGAAACTGATGCAAATAGGGTTAAGTGACCTGCCCAGGGTCACACAGCTAGTGAGTGTCTGAGGCTAGATTTGAACTAAGGTCTTCCTAACTCCAGGCCCAGTGCTCTCTCTACTGCACCACCTAGCTCCCAAGTTTTTGACATATAGAAGGTCTTTTTATGGTCATTGAATGAATACCTTGGGGTGTATTCCCCCCATTTTAAAAATGCAGATTACTGAACTATGTTTCCGTAATTCCATATTTGTTCCTATTGATTTTTTTCTTAGTCAGCAATAGAACATCTTTCCATTTTTTCCCACAAGGGTAGCATGAGAAACTTTGTTAAATGTCTTGCTGAAATCTAAATAGGTTCTGTCTGTGTTAGTCCCCTAACTCACCAATTTAGGATTCCAACTAAACAAAAAACAGTAATAAGTCTGTCATGTCATATTCTTGATGAAACCTTGCTGACTGTTTGTGACTACTGCTTCCATTTCAAAATATTCACAAACTACAGCCTAATCAGTTTGAGGATTTTTCCAGCAATTAAAATCAAGTAAATAGCTGGGAGTCAGAAAGACCTGGATTCAAGTACCACTTCTGACATATATTGACTAAATGACCCTGAACAAGTCACTTAATCTCTCATTGCCACCGAGTCTCTAAGTGAATAAGTTGTTGATCTGCATTTGTGATGAAATCTTTACAAAAAAAATAAACTATTTGTTTGACAAATTCTAGTCTATTTGAGCTCTTTTAGGAGGAGGGTCCTGTTTTCCATCATGTTATCCAATCCTCCAAGTTAAGTCATCTGCTAGTTTGATGAGCATAACATCTATGCCTTTATTGAACAGAATAGGAACAAGGCCAGATCATTATTTCCTTCCAAGTTAGCATTAATCCACTCATCATTATCCTTTCATTCTGGCTTTCCAACTAATTCTGAGTCTATCTAAGGCAACCCTAATCACTAGATTAAACATCTTTCCATTTTTTCCCAAAAGGGTAGCATGAGAAACTTTGTTAAATGTCTTGCTGAAATCTAAATAGGTTATGTCTGTCTTAGTCCCCTAACTCACCAAATTAGGATTCCAACTAAACAAAAAACAGTAATTTGTCATGTCATATTCTTGATGAAACCTTGCTGGCTGTTTGTGACTACTGCTTCCATTTCAAAGTATTCACAAACCATAGTCTAATCAGTTTGAGAATTTTTCCAGCAATTAAAATCAAGCTGCCAAACTACTGTTGGACCTCTAAGGTTTGGTCTTGCTCTGAGAGTCTATAATTCTAAGAATAGCAGCTTGTGACTTTTGGTGAACTATGATGACAATGACGATAATTATAATATGTCCTACATTTAATAAAATAATGACAATGGTAGCAAGTGTTTATATATAACACTTTAAAGTTCACAGCACTTTATAAACATTTCATTTGATCCTCACAACAACCCTAGGAGACAGGTGCTATGATTATCCCGATTTTACATATGAGTAAACTAAAGCAGACAGACTTTAAGTCACTTACCCAGGGTCACACAGCTAGTGAGTACCTAATGCCAAATTTGAACTCAGATCTTTCATATTCCAAGTCCAGCCACTATTCAATGCACTACCAGTAATAATACTCCTAAATAACTCAAATTTAATGTAGCATTTTGTAGTTTGCAAAGTGTCCCATAAGAATCTTATAATGTAGATAGTGCAAGTATTAGTTTCATTATTTTACAGATGAGGAAACTGATTCTCAAAGATGTGTATGGCAAAACCAAAACTGAACCCATGTCTCCTAATATCCAAGTACAGCACTTTCCCACTTTAACATGTATTATCTGGCCTTCACAACAACTTGGAAGGAAACATAATGAGAAAGTGATGGAAGACATAATAGTAGTCAATACACATTAGCATTTACTTTCCTTTATATCTGAAAAGAAGACAGATTTTACAAGTGCTTACTTTTGTGTTCATCAAAATGATATCTCTCCCCAGATTGAAATCAACACTAGCTAATTCAATGCTTCAATGATACAAGACTCTCCCATAGGGGTACTCCTTCCATGCCTTAGTATATAATGTTGTCGAGACTTAAAAAAATCCATTACATGGTGGGTACTCTTTTGGTGACAAGTTTCTCTAGGTTGATCTTCCACTTACAGACATATGTCCAGTCACTTGGATCATTCTCAAAGTCTTCCTAGCTTGGAAGCACGTCTCAGAGCTGCTGCTCTGCTGGCATAGTCTCTAAAAACTGAGCATTACTTCCAACTCTGCAGCAGAGGTATCAGAATAGGACCTTAGTGGAGATTTCTGAAGACTTTCTTAAAAGGATGAAAGTTATTTCAGTAATATCTCAACCAAAAGCATTTTACAAATTCCTTAGTTTCTCCCCCAGAAGAATGTCATTCAGTCATTTTTCAGTCATGTCCAGCTCTTCATGTCCCCATTTGGCGTTTTCTTGGCAAAGATACTGGAGTAGCTTGCCATTTCCTTCTCCAACTCATTTAACAGATGAGGAAACTGAAGCAAACAGGGTTAAGTGACTGACCCAGGGTCACACAGCTAGTAAGTTACTGAGGCTGGATTTGAACTCACAAAGGTCAGTATTCCTGACTCTAGTACTGACATTCTATATATTGTGCTGCCTAGCTGCCTTTTAATGTCTGGCTTATTTTCCAGTGAGGCCATGTGCTTGGGATTGGGTCCTAGCTAAGTGCACATCTGATAATTGCATTCCAGTTTCTGAAAAGACTCTCCACACTGGGAGCAGCTAACAAATAGCAAATGTAGCTAATGTGAGTTTTCCTTCCAGTAAAATCCCCATCAGAAATATTTACCGAGTGGTCTCCAGTGGGCCCAGCAATGGACTAGATGTTGTGTGAGTGGGGATACAAAAGAAGGTAGGAGGCCCTGCCTTCCAGAAACTTTCCCTCTCTGGGAAGGTCAAGAGAAAGAAATGACCAGAACAGCTAACAATGCGGGCAATTATGCTGTTACAATATCAGAATTGAAAGAAAACTGTGACACTATCTAGGCTAGATCCCCCTAATAAAAGGATGTGTTCTGTGATGTTTGGATTCAGTCAAAGGGCTACACTTGAGGACCTAGAGGGCCACATGTGGCCTCGAGGCCGCAGGTTCCCCACCTAGATGATCCCTTAAATCCCTTTCAGCTGAGTTAGATGCGCAAGGAATTCATGAAATCTGAAGGAGTCATTACCACAGAACATTCTAATGTTAAATACTAATTATTTTTTAGGTTTTCTGGAATATTATCAGAGAATAATCGAAAGGTTACTTTTATTGGGGGCGGCTAGGTGGTACAGTAGATAGAGCACTGGCCCTAAAGTCAGGAGGACATGAGTTCAAATCTGGCCTCAGACTAGCTGTGTGACCCTATGCAAGTCACTTAACCATGATTGCCTAAAAAACAAAATGTTACTCTTATTGTGTCTTTTAGCTCCTCTTTAAATGGCACATCTGAACAGCTACCCTCAAGTTGTTTTTGTTTTTTTATGAGCAATCAGGGTTAAGTAACTTGCTCAAGGTTACATGGCCAGGTGTTTCTGGGTGGGTGCTAAGTGTCAGAGCCTGGATTCGATCTCCAGGTCATCCCAACACTGGAGCTGGTGCTCTTACTCGCTGTGCTACCTGGCCGCCCTGCACCTTCAAGTTTTTAAAAATATTATGTTCTTGAGTCAAAGAAAGAAGTGAAATTATTCATTTTAAATCCCCGAGTTTATACTCTTCAGTGCTGCTGCTTTTAATGTTTCTTAGTCTTGGCTCTGGCTCTCCCAGCAATCACTTAACAAAGATTCCTTTAGTTACTGAGGGGCAAATTGAATTCTTCTTGCTAAATTGTTTTTAAATTCTTGCTAAAATATTTCTTTCCTGGTCCTATGCATCAGTGTTTGGAATTGATTTTGCTCCTTAAAAAAGTAGCTAGAGATTTTTCCCATCTGTTTTCCAGGGAGTATAAGTAAGCATTGAAACATGATTTTGTTGCTGCTGAAAAAATAATAGATGGATATTGAAATTGAGGCAATTTGAGTACTATGGGAAGGGCATGTCAATGAAAAGGAAGAAAAATTCTGATATAAGATGATTTTGGAAAAGTAGGTGACTTCTATGCTTTGAGTGTTAAGGGCAGAACTGTAGAACAGAGAGGGATATGGTTGCAGAGTATAAAAGAAAGCACTTGAACATATGATATTGGGGATGGCTAGGTGTTGCAGTGAATAGACCACTGGCCCTGGAGTCAGGAGGACCTGAGTTCACATCAGCCTCAGACACTTAACACAAAACTAGCGGTGTGACCTTGGGCAAGTCACTTAACCCCAAGTGCCCTACCTTCCCCTCTCCAAAAAGCAAAAAAAAAAAAAAAAGGAAAAGAAAAAAAAGAAAAGAAAATATGACATCACCAGTTTGCATGAGGTGAGAAGTATTGTATTTTCCAGAATTCCTAGGCTTTGAGATTTTGGGAGCAATTTCCAAGACTCCATTTCTTTTTTTCCCCCTCTTTTTTATTTTTTAGTTTACATCATTCATTTCCACAAGATTTAGAATTACAAATTTTCTCCCCATTTTCCCCTACCCACCACCCCAAAAACAACAATCACACTGAATATTTCCTCCACCAATCTGCTCTCCCCCATATCTTCCCCATCCCCCCTCCGACTTTCCGGTAGGCCTGGTGGATCTCTATGCCCCAGTGCTGGTATATCTCATTTCCCAGTTACATGTAAAATAAAAATTATTATATATATTTAAACATTTTATTTTAAAACTTTGAATTCCAGATTCTTTCTCTTCCTCCCTCGTCACCCACCCTCACTGGGAAGATAAGTAATTCAATATAGGTTGTACATGGGTAGCTATGCAAAACATTCCCATAGCGGTTATATTGTGAAAGACTGACTATATTTCCCTCTCTCCTATCCCACCTCCCACTTGTTCTATTCTCTACTTTGATCTTGTCTTTTTTCAAAAGCGGGCACTTCTAACTTCCCTCCCCCCC
>NW_027187460.1:29646140-29652299 GCF_028583685.1 Petaurus breviceps papuanus
CTTCCCTCCCCCCCCAGCCTGTCCTCCCTTCCATCATCCCCCCTCTCATCCCCTTCCCCCCTACTCTCCTGTAGGGTGAGATATCCTATTTAGCGTGTATTTCATTCCCTCCCTAAGCCAAGTTCAATAAGGTTGGCTCATTCCCTTTTGCCTTCCTATTCTTCCCCTCCATTGTAACAGTTTTTCCTTGCCTCTTCTATATGAGATAATTTTCCCCATTCTGTCTCTCCCCATCTCCTCTCATTATATGCCTCTCTCACCTTTTAATTTCACCTTTTAAGTATCATCCCTTCCTATTAAATTGGTCCTGTGCCCTCTGTCTATGTATACCTGTAAACATATATATAGACATACACACACATATTTCTATTCCCTTCAACTACTGAGAAAAGTTTCATCAGTTACAATTATTGTTTTTCCATGTAGGAATGTTAATAGTTCAACTTTGATAAGTTCCTTATGATTTCTTTTCCCTGTTTACTTTCTCATGCTTCTCTTGCTTCTTATATTTCAATGTCAAATTTTCTATTCAACTCTGTTTTTTTTTTCATCAAAAATGATTGAAAGTCCTCTATTCCACTGAATGACCATATTTTCCCCTGAAACATGATACTCAGTTTTGCTGGGTAGGTGATTCTTAGTTTTAATCCCAGCTCCTTTGACCTCTGGAATATCATATTCCAAGCCCTTTGATCCCTCAGTGTAGAAGCTGCCAGATCCTGTGTTATCCTAATTGTGTTTCCACAATATTAAAATTGTCTCTTCCTGGCTGCTTGTAATATTTTCTCCTTGATCTGGGAATTCCAGAGCCTGGCTATAATATTTCTAGGAGTTTTCTTTTAGGGATCTTTTTCAGAAGATGATTGGTGGATTCTTTCAACCTCTATTTTGCCCTTTGGTTCTAAAACATCAGGGCAGTTTTCCTTGAGAATTTCTTGGAGGATAATTTCTAGGTTCTTTTTTTGATCATGGCTGTGATAGTAATGGCAATTAAAGATTCCCCTGTATTGGCTTGGTTTTCAAATTGATTGTGTTAAAACCCAGAGTTTGTTAATCCCACCTGTGGGATGGACTTGTTGATGTGAAAAGAAAGTCCTGAACTGGGAGGAGCTGGTGACTTAGATTTGGAGAGACAAGAGAGAGGCGGAAGATCTTTTTGGAAGCAGCACCTCGTGGAGAGAGAGAGAGAGACTAAGAGAATTGCTGGTGGCCGCTTTGAATTGCCCTGGACTTTTGAGACCTGCCCCCTGAGCTGCCAAGGACTGAGGAGACATGGCTGTTTTGCTGGTACTTTGTCTGTCTGTTTTGATGTTATTTTGCCAGATTTGTCCACTGGTGAAAGACAGTCCTTTTGTTGAAGAAGTCCTGGAACCTGGCTGTTCACTAAGAAGCCCTGAGACTGTCCTGCAGACAGAGAGTGAATACTGTCCACTGGTGAAGGACAGTGCTGTTGTTGCAGGGGTCTGGAGACTGTCCTGCAGACAGAGTGAATACTGTCCACTGGTGAAGGACAGTGCTGTTGTTGCAGGGGTCTGGGAGCCTTTCTGTTGGTTCAGAAGCCCTGAAGAAGGATTTTCTTGTTGTATGTTTACAGAAATCCTGGGAGAGGGCTTTGCTAATGTGTTCAGGGGTTCTAGGACTGTTCTACAGACAGAGGATGAATTCATGAAGGGACTGGCAATGTATCTTATGGCCTTGCTAAGCCTTGTCTCGCCAGGAACTAAGATTGCTGAGAACTTGCCTGTGTCAAGATGAAGAAAAGACCTCCATTTGGGTATTAAGTGCTGTGTTTAAACTTGATGTAACTCTGGGGTAGATTCAATTGTGATTCAGGGGTGGGGAACTTTTGACCTTATTGTGCTCTGTGATTGACAAATGAAGGTGCTTTACCTATGTTTGGAAACTAATCTCCATTTGAGAAGAGGGGTTTTGTGGTGGACCAAATGAAGGTATAGCCTAGGGGTGGAGAAGTATTTAGAACAGGGACTTTGTAATTGATTGAATGATTGGAAGGTCCTGGGGTGGGGTAGTACTTGGAGATTATTTAATCACACTTAGTAAATGCTGTATTTGGAATGATGTCATGTTTTGATCTTTTCTGTTCTTGGTTGGTCACTGAATAAAATGGAATATATATGGAATAAATGGAATAAAATACCTATGCTGGTATTCTGAACCTTGGGAAGTTGCCTTTCCTTGGAATTACAATGGCTTTCAGGTAGTCCAATAATTTTTAAATTGTCTCTCCTGGATCTATTTTCCAGGTCAGTGGTTTTCCCAATGAGATATTTTACATTGCCTTCTATATTTTCATTTGTTTGGATCTTTAATAGTATCTTGATTTCTCACAAAGTCACTAGCTTCCATTTGCTCCAATCTAATTCTGAAGGAATTATTCTCTTCAGTGACTTTTGAGATTCTTTTTCCATCTGGCAAATTTGGCTTTTTAAGGCATTCTTCTCTCATTGCCTTTTTGAGCCTCTTTTGCCATTTGAGATAGTATATTTTTTAAGGTGTTATTTTCTTCAGTCAGGTTGTTGACTCTCATTTCATAATTTTCTTGCATCATTCTCATTTCTCTTCCCAATTTTTCCTCCACTTCTCTTATCTGCTTCTTAAGGTCCTCTATAGCCTGTAACCAGCTCGTATTTTTCTTGGAAGCTTTTGGTGCAGGAGTTCTGACTTCACTCTCTTCTTCCTGTTCTGTGCTTTGGTCCATTTTGTCCACAAAATAGGAGTCTAATGTTGGATTCCTCTGTATGTTTTGCTTCCTTTGCTTGCTCATATTGCCACTCAATTATTTGACTTTTGAGCCTTTTGCCGCAGTAGAACTCTGCTACCAGGAGGGGGAGCTTTCGTCGCAGACACTGAGGCTTTCTCAGCTGCCAGAGGTATTAGTTGGGTGCCCTCTCTGAAGCCTCCAAAGGCTCTCTGGCAAACTGCTCATGCAGGAACTCTACCCTAGACAGCAATTCAGATCCAAGCAGGTTAAAGCAAGAGTGAATACCCTTCAGAATGGTTGCTTGGTCCCCCTACAATCTGCAGGCCTGGGGCTCTGAAGCATCCACTTGGCTGCAGCTGCATGCCCATGGAGCCTCAATTGCTTCTTGCTCTGGGGGCTAAGGCTGGACTTCACTCCCAAATTCCCTGTTCCAGCAAAGTCTATATTGACCTCTCACTTTGTCTTTGGAATCTATGGGTTGATAATTCTGGAAATTGCCACAGCTTCTGGTGATCTGAAGTCCCTCCAGCCAGTGGCTCATCAGGCCACCCTGAGGCTAAAATCTCTGGCTCATGTGGGGCTGGGCTGGACTCCCAGACCACTGTGCTGGCCCCTTCCTGCCGGCCTGCCAGGCTGTCTTCAGTGGGAGGTTAGCTTCTCTCTGTCATTTTGTGGGTTCTGTAGCTCCAAAGTTTGTGTAGAGTCATTTTTTACATGAATTGGAGGGGTTTGGAGCCAGAGCTGTGCAGAAGTCCTGTTTCTACTCTGCCATCTTGACTCCACCCCCCTCGCCACCTCCAGGACTCCATTTCTTAAGAGATTTTATGCCTGTGGCAATGGTTAGTTGTGTCATTAGATTTTCTCATGTCTACTTCTAGAACTCTGAGGTATCTGAGACACTCATCTACTAGTATGAGAGTTGAGAAAAGGATCTTCAGAGTTTATATGGACTACATTTTAAAAAAATGAAGATTAGAAGAGAGGAAGTATAGTCACTCATTTTAGATATCTTTTTCAAGGATTTATGTTAACAAAATGTTGCGAGGGAAGAACTATCACAAATCTAGTTAGCAGCAACTAGTAAGAGGTATTTTTTTTTAATTGTTAGAAACTTATCCAGAAGGAGTAGGGTCAACAAATAGGTGGAACTTGAAGGTTAGAGAGAGGAGGAATCATAATGGAGACAAATCTGCTGGAGCAAATTGAGGGGTTGGGATCAAGGATAAACATAAAGCTGTTGACCTGGGGAGAAGGGCTACCTCTTCATCAGAGGATAAAGTAATGAGGAAATTACAAGTAATGAAGACAAGGGTTTGCAAGGTGAGAAGGAGCAGAGAAGAGGAAACTGTTGGTGAATGACCTCGATTTTTTCTGCCAAAAATGAGGCGAGGTCCTCATGTTAATCTTTTGATTAAAATCCTTCATTGAATCCTATTGTCTATCAAGAGTAGCTTGAACTTCTCACCTGCTGTAGCAGTAAGCACCCTAACATGCCCAGGGTAGCTGCCAACACAGGTTCTTAGATCTGCTTTTCTAAAGGAAAGCAACTCAAAATGGGTTAACAATCTTGCTTTAATCAATCAAATATATCATTTACCTAGTTTAGGGGAAAAAGTCAACACCCCAAACTTCAGAGTATACAGACAAGTTACTAGCAGAAGTTACAAGAAGACAAAAACATTTCAGCAGACAGGCCTCCAACTGTCTGACCATTGCATCCAAACCTAGTTAGTTACCAGAGAGGGAAGCATCAACATCTGGGTTTTGCAAAGCCAGGGGATTCAATGGCTGCCCAGAGTCTTGTCTGGTCACATCACACAGCACCTCTCAAAGTGAGCCCCAAAGCAAAGCCTCACATCAGGATTTATATGGCCTTCTCCTGGCTCAGAGAATGTACAACCCTTTTGACCTACTGCCCAATCAAAAAGCGTTTCTGAAAACCAAGCCTCCTGCCACAGGCTCAGGTGCATGTAAGCCTATTAAAGGGCCTAGGGGCAGGGAAGATCTTAAATTCCCATTCCAACACCTGCCATCACTGGCTCTCCACAATCTGGTACCATTCAACCTTTCTAGTCTTAAATTATGCTACTTCCCTTCATGTGGTCTTTCAGTTACACTCTACCTCTTGCCATCTATCCTTTTCCTGTCTAATGTCTAAAGAGCTCATGCTCTTTCTTATGTATAGAATACTTTCTCTTCCTACTCCAATAATCTTCTTATCAGATGAATTCTTTTCTGTCTTCTGAACTCCAATTCAAATAATGCCCCACCTCTAGGAAGCCTTTCCTGATTCCCCATCAGTAATTCAATTCTTTTTTTTTTTTTTTGCTTTTTGGAGGGGGGAGGGCAGGGCAATTGGGGTTAAATGACTTGCCCAAGGTCACATCACACAGCTAGTAAGTGTGTCAAGCAATTCAATTCTTTTGATTCAGTAGATAGTTACTAAGTGCCTACTATGTGCAGGACCCTTAAATGGTCTTACCACCTCTGACCACATATAGCCCTTTACTTATACCTCTTGTGCATAAATGTGTGTATGTAGAGATATATATATATAATATTTATATATACATGCAAATATATGATATGCATTTATATTTACACATTATATTTATATGGTGTATTATAATACATAATATATGATAAATTTAATACATTCATATTTTTTTTGTATGTGCCATTTCCCTATGAGACTGCAAGCTCCATGAAGGCAGAAGCTTATTTTTCTTGACTTTTCTGTAGCATTTAATAATATCGACCATCCTCTCTCTTAGATTTTCTCTCTTCTATGGATTTTTCTGACCCTGTGGTTTTTTTTTTGCTCTTTTCAGTTTCATTTACTGTATCACTATTCTTGCTCTGTCTCCTAACTCATGGGGTTATCACAAGGCTCAATCCTGGGCCCTTCTGTCTGTCTGTCTCTGTCTCTTTCTGTCTCTGCCCCTCTGTTTCTCTTTCTGAAATCATAGTCTCTCATGGATTCAATTATCATCTTTAGGCAGGTGACCCCCAAGATCCTTAAATCCAACTGTATTTTATACTGAGTTTGATCCTGCGTTGCTAGCTGCCTATTAGGCATTTCTGACTGGACGTCCTGTAGGCATCTATATGCCTTAGTATATCCAAAACAGAACTCATCACACCTCCCCTGAAACTCATCCTGCTTCCTAATGATTTTATTTCTATTGTCTATCTAGGACACCATCTTTTCTGTCACTGAGGCGCACAATCTTGGAGTTGTTTCTCTATTTATGGAATAAAATAGAAATTCCTCTGTGTGTTTATCATGTAAAGTCTTCTATAATCTGATTCTAGGCTATCGTTCTGGATGTCACACTTTATTTCCCTTTGTATATTTCACATCCCAACTCATTCGACTCAATTGCTCTTTCTTTTATCTCCCATCTGCATACCTTTGCATACATTCTCTCCCATAC
>NW_027187460.1:29652309-29655008 GCF_028583685.1 Petaurus breviceps papuanus
CATTATGCCAGAGATTTCTTGCTTTGCTTTAAAAGTTAAAAATTCCCAGTGTAAAAATAACAATAGCAAAACATTTCTACTTCTAAATAAGAAAAAAAAGTCCTTCATTGCATCCAAATTTTGCTCCAGTTTGAAAACTTAAGTCATTCATCCTTCTTGAACAAATTTGAATTTTTATCTTCATTCCTCAGTACAGTGAAAGGAATGAATATTACTAAGGAAAAAAATAGGTTGACTATAATTAAATAACATGACTCCATCACAAGTATAAATTATAATTAAAATGATGGAGCTGGCAAAGTAAATGGAGTGTATCTCTCAATGAGCAGATGTGGTTGATACATATACCATATTGGTCTGGAAATAGCCTGAATTTTCACCTCAAATTTGACATGTATGAAATCTGAGCCCAAGCCTATTGTTATGCTCTTAGGAAGATAATGACAATTGGAAGCAGGACAATGAAAAGAACCTTGATAATAAAAAATGAATAAGACATTACTTTTAAAAAATGTATTATTTATTTATTTTAATGCTCTTTATTTTTTCCTTCCTCCAGTCCTTCCCCCACCCATTGAGAAGGTAACCAACATGATATTCAGTTATACATCTGAGATTATGCAAAACATATTTCAATATTAACCAAATAAAAAAACCCAAACAAAAAAAAGAAAGCAAGAAAATTATACTTCAATTTGTACTTGTAGTTCATCATTTCTCTGTCTAGAGGTAGATAACATTCTTCCATCATGAGTCCTTTGGATTTTTCTGGGTCATTGATTAGAGTAGCCAAGTCTTTCACAGTTGATCATCTTTCAACATTGTTATTCTTGTGCATTGATCTCCTTGTTCTCATTTCACTTTGCATCAGTTCATATATGTCTTCCCATAAAGCATTTATTTTATAGGAAAAAAACTCTAGCAGACCCATTAGAGTATATGTTAAGCATGAGAATTTTGTATAAATATTTTAGTGTATGTCTATATATGCATATATAAGATATATACACATATGTGTATATATAACACATGTGTGTATATATGTGTATACATATATTTAAAGTGATCCCTTTTTTGTGAGCCTGGTCTATATTTACCGTAGGGTAGATTCTACACAGACCAACAAGACATATCATATTTTGAGGAGTAGAGTAGGTGTCTGTGTTAAACACAGACATGAAGAAAGGTCTGAATTTAAAGAAGACCACATAAACAGCTCAATGGAACACTTTCTACAAAGTTCTCTTGAAAGTGATCAAATATTTTAAATTCTGAATCTTAAATCAATCATTCAACAAATTCACAAACACTTATTGAGTACCTCCTATGTATCAGGAACTATGCTAACCATCAGGGATAGAAAGCTGAAAGCCACAAAGTACCTGCTGAAATGTGTGTGTGTGTGTATGTGTATGTGTGTGTAGAGAGACATTGACAGAGACACAGAGAGACAGAGACACAGTGAGCAGAGACAGAGAGAAATAGAGAGGAGAGAGAGACAATGAGTCAGAGAGGAGAGACAGAGAGAAGAATATAGTCAAACGGATACATGGTAGTTTATAGAGGTAGGGCATTAGCCGCTGGGGGATAAGGAAAACCTTCATAAGCTGTGTTTTGAAGGAAAGCAGGGATTTCAAGAGGTAGTGATTAGGAAGGAATACATTCCAGGCATAAGTGCAGTTAGTGTAAAGGCAGAATGATGGGAAATGGAATAATATTTAGGAGAAACAGTAAAAAAAACAAAACAATTTTGATGTATTACCAATTTCATAGAGGAGAATACGCCTAAAAATATAGGAAAAGGCCAGATTGTAAAGAGATTTAAATGGCAAATAAAGGTTTATGTTTGTTCCTAGAGGTAATAGGAACCACTTAATGGCTCCAAGAAGCCACAGCATGTGCAGTAGCCACAACCTGAGATGAGGTTGAGGGTAACCAATAGCCTTCGAATCCCTCAGTGAGTTAGGGGGATGTCTGCTTTAAGCAAGTAAAGACTTCCCCTGGTGGGAATGGATCAGAATAATTTGTTTCAATAGGCCATAAAGGTAGCTAAAGTAAGCAGTATAGAATGCTTAAAGCTTGGTCAGACTTCAAAGATGCCAAGGTCATCCACTGCATCTTGGACCATCTCCTGTTGACTTGATTTTTTTCTTTCCACCAGACTTTGATGACTCTGGAAGACAGAGTCTTCTGGCTGACAACTTTGTGCAATGACTTCACTTAAATTCAATTTATGCAAGAGTCAGAACATTACCTGGCAATGTCATTGGTCCTCTTCCAAAATGAAGCATAAACAACAATAACAACAATGGAGAGCCCGTGGAGTTTATTGAGTAGAGGTACAGTTAGATCTGCTATAATTTGTGCTTCCAAAACTTGAATTTGTTCCAACATAATTGAAGCTTTGTCATTTTTACTGTGCAATTTTGCATAGCTTTTTGGGGAACAAAGATATATTACTTTCCTTTTTTTTTTTTTTGGAAGGCAATTAGGGTTAAGTGACTTGCCCAAAGTCACAGGGCTAATAAGTGTGTCAAGCATCTGAGGCCGGATTTGAACTCAGGTTCTCCTGACTCCAGGGCTGGTGCTCTATTCACTGTGCCACCTAGCCACCCCAAGATGTATTACTTCAGCAGCTCTTTGCTTTAGGAAAAATCACATTGGAAGCTATATCTTGAATGGATTGGAATCAGAAACTT
>NW_027187460.1:29655108-29655222 GCF_028583685.1 Petaurus breviceps papuanus
GTTAGATCTGCTGTAATTTGTGCTTCCAAAACTTGAATTTGTTCCAACATAATTGAAGCTTTGTCATTTTTACTGTGCAATTTTGCATAGCTTTTTGGGGAACAAAGATATATT
>NW_027187460.1:29655322-29661283 GCF_028583685.1 Petaurus breviceps papuanus
GGAAGGCAATTAGGGTTAAGTGACTTGCCCAAAGTCACAGGGCTAATAAGTGTGTCAAGCATCTGAGGCCGGATTTGAACTCAGGTTCTCCTGACTCCAGGGCTGGTGCTCTATTCACTGTGCCACCTAGCCACCCCAAGATGTATTACTTCAGCAGCTCTTTGCTTTAGGAAAAATCACATTGGAAGCTATATCTTGAATGGATTGGAATCAGAAACTTGGTCCAGGGTAACCAATTAAGAGACTGTAGTAATAGTCCAGTCAAGAAGTGATGAGGAAGACTTGAGAGTCATATAACCAATAATAGAGTAGATACTTTCCCATTTCCCATTAACTTAAAAAAGGAGGAATTATGTAGATATAGAACAATTACAGCTAAATACACAGGAAAAAAAGAGAGGACCTTAAATAAGGGTAATAAGAATGTGGAGTTGTATGTTGGCAGTGTGACTAGGAGGAGGGAATGTTTTCCAAGAAATGTTGTGGAGACATAAACATGTGAGGATAGACTCTATCCTAATAAATCAGCAATTAGGAAACTTAAAATTCATTCTCAGGGCACAGGTGCATTGTTGAAGCAGCATGGTATCATGGAAAGAGTACTGTATTCAAGTCAGAAATGAGCTGGGTCGGGTTGGCCAGGTAGCACAGCAAGTAAGAGCACCAGCCCCAGAGTCATAGCACCCACCCAGAAACACCTGGCCATGTAATCTTGAGCAAGTTACTTAACCCCAATTGCTTAGGGGTGGCCAGGTAGCACAGTGAGTAAGAGCACCAGCCCCAGAGTCGGGATGACTTGGGATTGAATCCGGACTCTGATACTTAGCACCACACCCAGAAAATAACTGGCCATGTAACCTTGAGCAAGTTACTTAACCCCAATTGCTTAAAAAAAAAAAAAAAGAAATGAGCTGGATTGGAATCCTGTCTCTGACATTTACTAAGTAGCCTTGCGACCTTAGTAAAGTCACTTAACTCCTCTGAGTTTCAGTCTCCTCATTTGTAAAGTGATAATAATAGCAGTACCTGCCTCATAGGATTGTTAAAATGAGATGATGTACATGAGACACTTGGTAAGTGCCATTATAATAGCACTTATAAGTGCAATTAAGACATTAAGCTGCTGAATTATTCTCAAACCAGAAGATTTTATTAATAAGTTTTATTTTAATCAATTTTTTTAGCTTTAAAAAAACCCCATAATATGGGGAGTTCAGGAATACCCCAGTTAGTGCTTAACACTACCTGACACACATACTATTTAATAAATGTTTGTCAACTGTTTGACTGTCAGCATCATAGACCCAGAAGGGACCTTGTTAGCCTTCAAGAACAATCTGAATAGGAATTTTTACAACATAATTGGTCCTTCAGTCTCTGCTCAAAGACTAACCTTCTTCCTTTCCCTCAATCTCCTTCCACCAAGTTTTTTTTTTTCAGGCTTAAAAATTCCTGGTTTCTTCAGCTGATTCTCATGTGTCATGATTTCAAGGTCTTTCACTCTTCTTCAGACAAACAATCATTCTGTTGACAAGAATTTTTTAAGAGTGGAGGTGGGAATATAAATACAAGCAAAAAAGAAAAAAAGAAAGTCTCTGCCCTTAAGGAATTTACCTTCTAGCAAGGAAGACAGCGCATCACAGGAAGCTGAAAGAGAGTAGGGAGAAGGTACCCCATGTGGGGCATGGTGGAGAAGTTGCCCTCTTTAAATGGATGTTCTGGGAAGAGCCACCCAATCAGAGCAGGAATAAGAATTTATTGAGAACCTACTATGTACCAAGGCATAGTGCTAAGCACTTTATCATTATTATCTCATCTGACCTTCACAATAACCCTGCAAAGTAGGTACTATTATCTTAATTTTATGGTTGAGGAAACTGAGGCAGAGGTTAAGCACCTTGCCTGGAGTCACACAGCTATTAAGTATTTGAGGTCAGACTTGAACTCAGGTCTTCCTAACTCCAGAGTCAGAGCTTTATTCACTAGCCACCTGTGAGGGGGAGAAGAAAGGTTACTTTGGGAGTGTGAATTCCAGGACTGAAAGTGATCTTCCATGATTAAAAGGTTATGGGAATATGGTGGAGAAGTCTAGTGGAATACAGCCTCAGCCAATGGATGACAGGCTATCTCCATGGTAGGGAATGGGAGTGGGGGGCAAGAGAGAGTAGGTCTGACCTCCTGGGAGAGGTGGAAGGCATGAGTTGCCCTGTGATCTCAGTCAAGGCAGGGTAGAATGAGTTCTGTTAACCTCCTCTCCTGAGGTATGACTTTGGGTCTCATATATCTTCTCAATGTCCTTCCTAAAATATGACACTCAGAACTGAAGACAATACTCTAGAGTGTTCTAACCAAGGAGGGCTTTAGTGAGACTACCACAGAGCATCCTAAAATGACATTAGCATTTTCCTTGGCTTCCACATAATACCATTATCAGATAGTAAAATATCAATTCTTAATTTAATTCACATTTGCTTGGGCATACATTTATGGTCTGTGAACAGAACGCAGTGCTGTGTTAGAGAAGGGATTGTTTCATTCTTTGTACTTGTATCCTCAGACTCTCAAATTGTTCCTGGAAAATAGCAGGCACTTAATAAGTGTTTGTTGAGTAACTGACTGTCCTGATTGAGTTTACAGTTATGTGGGGGACAAAAGAGAGGTAGAAGACAGACTTCTGTTTAGCTAGGGAAGTGTGGAAATTGAGTGATCTAACTCCATCTTGTGACTCAATTCTGGATCTAGCTCAGCTCCCTTTCTATTCAATTATGGGTCTAGTCCAATTTCTGTCTTGTGATAAAACTTTATTGCATCATTGGAACCTAGCCCTACATGACGGGGAAGCTAGACCACCTCTACCTGATGCTTAGAGACCAAGGATATGCTGACCAGAAGCCCGATCAGATCTGAAGATTGATGCAAGGAGTTTTCTCACAATTATACAGGCAAACTGTATGTCTTATCTGAAAACTGGTCCCATAATGATCAGTTATTGTTTCCACAATTCTTTGATTGAATACAGACACTTGGGGGGAGTGGGACACCTCTTTTTTTTTTCTGATTTCATGGAATTTCCCGTTTTCTCTCCCTTTGTTTCCTTGAAAAGTCCCTAATCTTTCTTCCAATTAGAAATCAAATCACCTAGTTTTGTATCCTGGTTAAATATTTTCTTTTAACTAGTTGGGCATATTTAATTGTTTTTAATACATAAAAATCTGTCTCATTTTGTATTCAGGGTCTATGGACTGATTGGAGAGTCCATTGGCCCATTTGTCATTCCTATTTTTCTAAGAAATCATATGTCTTAGATTGTTTCCTCAGTTATTATCTGCCACAGAAGAAAGGGAGGGTAGAGGAACTTCTGGCTGAGAAGATGCTATTGATGATGGGTATGGAGAACCTGGATGATAATGATCACAACAGTTAGCATTGATATAGTGCTAGCCATTGTACTAAACACTTTGAAATTATTATCTCATTTGATCCTTGTAATAGCCCTGGGAGATAGGTGCTATTATTATCCCCATCTTACAGATGAGGAAACTAAGGCAAACAGAGGTTAAGTGACATGCTTAGTGTCACACAATTAGTAAGTATCTGAAGTTAGATTTGAACTCAGGTCTTCCTGACTCTAGCCCTGGCACTCTATCCAGTGTGCCCCTTAGCTGCCATAAGCCTGGAGACTGTAAAGTCATTGAAAACAGTAAAGTTTGTGGAGAAAAGGTTTCCTACTCCCCCCAAGTGTCTGTATTCAATCAAAGAATTGTGGAAACAATAACTGATCAGTATGGGACCATTCACATACACACTGATTTGAAACCCAGAACTGGATTTCTTTAGTGTTAGATAAATGTAAAGGGCTAGAATGAGTTAGAACTCTTAGTCCAGAGTGGTAAATATGACCTCACATCAGGCATCAGCATAGATTGGTGGGATGTGACATTTCTTCACTATGGCAGCAAGCTCTGTTCATTATATCTAAAAGGCACATCTGAGGTAGAAGAGCTATGGATGTAGCATTACTTGTATGTCAAAGAGATGTTCCCGAGTAGGAATCCATAAATTTAAAAGGGAAACTTGTGGGAAAACAATTGGTTGAGGACCAAAGAAGGGAAACAGGTGATGCTATGGTATGTGTGACCAAGTCGATGGACCTTGATAAGTTTGATGATGTATCTGTGACACAGATCATAAAGCAAGCAGAGAGGCAGCCTCTGTATGATTGGAATAGGCAACTTTTAAAACACCTTATCTGCTTTAAAGGGCAGTGATGTGGCACAGTGTATAGAGTGCCAGATCTGTAGACAGGAAGACTCGTCTCCCTGAGTTCAAATCCGGCCTTAGACACTCAACATTTACTAGCCATGTGACCTTGGGCAAGTCACTTAACCCCAATTGCTCTGCCCTCCCTCCTCTGCAAAAAAAAGACAAAAATTAAAAGAAATTAAAAAAAGAATTTGTCAAGAATTTGATGATCAGCATGAATTGTTGAAAAATATTCAAGAAAAATTTTAAAAATAACTTTTAAAAAGCCATATTAAGAACAAAAAGATCAAGGAAGGAATAGAAACCTTGCTTATTGTGGATGGGAAGATGATAATGCATGAAGGAGAGAATGCAGAACTACCCAACTAGTGTTTTGCTTGTTTTTTCCCCAAGAAGAACGATCTTCATAATGGGAAGGAAAGAACAAAAATAGTGAATAGAGAGTTGGAATTGAAATAAGCAAGAGAGTACCTCATTTCTTACAATGAATTCAAGACATCTGGCCTAGATAGACTAACCCTGCTGTCAGGTTTTTTTTTTGAGGAATTTGGCAAATTGAAGAGGTACCATGGGACTGGAGATAGTCAAGGATTGTCCTGATTTTAAGAAGGGAGAAGACTTATTCTTCATGCTAGAGGCTAGTAACAGGCTGGAATAATTTCAGAGAAAGTAAGCCAGCATAATGAAGGGACTGAAAATGAAGCAGTAGGATCATTTGAAGAAATTGGGGATGATTAGGCTAGAAAAAGAAAGTCTTAGATAGCACATAAAAGCTGTTTTCAAGACTATTATGTGGAAAAATGACTAGACTCCTGCTTGGCCCCAAAGCGAACTAAGGTAGAAATTAAAGGGAAATAGGTTTTGATTCAACACAAAACCCAAATGGGTGACCTCGAAGGTTAATGACTTAGTTCCCTTTCATTGTTTTGATGCAGAGAAACTAATTAGAAGGCTATTGCAAGTCCATGAAAGAGGTGATGAGAACCTGAACTAAGATGAAAGCTGTGTGAGTGGATGAGAGAGATGTTCTGGAGACCTGGAGTAAAGGAGAAGAAAGTAGGGAAGGATGAGATGAAGGTGTTTTGAGATGAAGAAAGGGGGACAAGAGGGAGCTTCTGGCAAATGTAGTATATCCAGTCCCTTGGTTAAATGACTTTGACCAACTCTTTTTAGCAGGATGTGTGTAGAAGTAGAGGAGTTAGATGTTAGGAGTGATCTAGGGCTGAGGTTTGACAAGAGATGTGTGATGATAGGACAAGGGGGTGAGGGATTTGAGAATGGAAGATAGTACAGGGTTCAAGTGATTGGGGCTAGGAAAAGAGGAAAGTGAAGTGAAAGTAGGAGTGGTGGAGTGAGAGTCCTGAGGGGGTGGAGAAATGGAATCATGGTGAAGGAAAAGGCTAAATTTAGGAAGGAGTGAGAAATAGTGAGAAATGGAGTGAGAGGAGACTACAATCATATAGAGGGGTTCTTAACCTGGGATCCACAGACTCCTTAGAAATTCCATGGGTTCTGTGAACTTCAATGAAAAATAATTACATCTTTATTTTCACTAACTTCTAACGGAAATTTAAAATGTATGCCAATTATTTAAAAACATTATTCTGAGAAAGGGTCCAAAGGCTTTTGAAGAGAGAGAGAGAGAAAGAGAGAGAGAGAGAGAGAGAGAGAGAGAGAGAGAGAGAGAGAGAGAGAGAG
>NW_027187460.1:29661383-29669934 GCF_028583685.1 Petaurus breviceps papuanus
GCTTCAGGAAGAAACTCCCAAAAAGAAAAAAAAAATCTACTACTTTCAAGGAATTTACATTGTTTTAGAGAGAGAGAGAGGGAGGGAAAGACTGAGAGAGAGAGAGAGAGAGAGAGATTAAGTAATTTGCCCAGGTTTACATAGCTAATAATTATCTGAGGATGTGTTTGTATGTTTGAACTCATGTCTTCTTGATTCTAGGCCTACCACTCTATCCACTGTAACTCTGAGTTAATGGAGAGATCTAAGACATGACTATCTCTGTGCAAGGATGCCATAAAGGTCATGGGATTTGAGGAGACTGAAGAACTGGGAAATTAAGATGTTTGAGAGAGCATCAACATCTAGGTGGAAATGTAACACTCTCCAGTCCTAATAAAAATATCATAGGCACAGTACAGAGTGTTAAGAGAGATGTGAGCAGAGATACCCCATTGAAGGATTGGGGAAGTTGTTCTGAGAGATAGCCTTTGAGTCTGGCCTTGAAGAGTAGGATTTTAACAGTAATGCAAACAACTATATTACTTATGTACTGATTATCTGATTGTAGAATTTCTAATCTAGGGGTGAAATATATTGCATCCTGTAAGTGAAATAGACTTTAATAGTGTGACGATTAGCAAGCCCAAGTTGTTTTTTTTAAAGCAATTGGGGTTAAGTAACTTGCTCAAGGTTACACGGCCAGTTATTTCTGGGTGTGGTGCTGAGTATCTGAGCCCGGATTTGATCCCCAGGTCATCCCGACACTGGGGCTGGTGTTCTTACTCGCTGAGCCACCTGGCTACCCCCCAAGTTGTTTTTTTAATTAAAAAAATAGAAAAGTAGATGTAAAAGTGGAAAAGAAAACAACCTAAGACCATTTCTTTATATGTAAAATGGTATAATAACATTTGCATTACCTGTTTTGAAAGACGGTTGTAGGGAAATTGCTTTAGAATCTTCAGTTTCTATGTAAGTGTTTACTGTTATTATTGTTACCTAGTCAAGTTCTACTATGGAGAAACAAGACTATAGAGGTGAAGAGTCCTATCAGTTGTCACAGAGCTCATCAGTATGGCAGAGACAGTATCAGCACTATTCTTGATTAGACTTTTTTCTTTTTCTTTTGTTTCTGCTTTTCTCTCATGTTTGTGGGCCATTCAGGCAAAGCCTCAAAGCACTGAAATAATTATGCTTTTGACCATCTGTGCTGTGGTTGCCTGGCAATGGCTAAATAAAACTAGTGATAATGACCATTGCAGAACTTCTCTGGGATCAAGTGCCTGTCCATGAAGATCCATCTGCTGCCCTTACCTCAAGTCACTTAGTCATCTTCAGTAGGGATCCTATGGAAGCTGATGAAACTGCTGGACGCAGCCCTGGACCAGTGCTTTTCAACCCTATGTTGACTTTGCAGCCTGAGAGTATGCAGGTACTTTATAAGACTTTGGTTCCCAATTGATGCTGAAAAAAAATAAAAAAAAAAGATGCTAAAATTAAGGCAGAAGTTGGCATATGTTGTCAGTGGACATCTGGGAAAATGAGTGAATGTATCTGCAAAATGGACTTCAGGGTTAGGTGACCTGGGTTTTGAGGTTGGGTCCTACTATTGATTTGTTTTGTGAGCTGCGTCTATAAAAATTATATAGCTGATAAGGGTTATTATGGGGATCAAATGAGATAATAGATATCAAGTCCTTTGAGAAGCCTTTCCTAATCTCCCTCTTGGTAATGAATGACCTCCTTTAGACTTTACATAGAATTTTGCTAACATTTCTCCTACAGATTAATGATGTAGTGTGTATTTAACTGACTGGTATTTGTATCTTGCCCCCTTACCAGGCTGTGAGTTCCATGAGAGCACTGATTATGTCTAATTTTTGAAAATAGATTTTTATTTAAATCTTCTGATTTAAATCACCTACATTTCACAGTATATCCTTCTTTCTCTTTCCCAAGAATAAAAATGAGAATGCAAAAAATTTCAGCAGAATTCTCACACATAAAAAAGTCTGATATATATAGTGTATATTGGCACCTCTATAGTCCCTTATGTCTGTAAAAAGGGTAGGGTGGTACCTTTTTATATTTCATCTTTGGCTCAACCTTGGTCCCATGGCATTCACTTTCTATTTTTAGCATTGTTTTTTTTATTTTTCCATCTACCTTGTGGTGGTCGTTGTTTATATTGTTTTCCTGGTTCAACTTGCTTCACTTTGTATCAGATCACATAAGTCTTCCCATGCTTCTCTGTTTTCATCATATTAATTTTTCTTACTGTGCAATAATGTTTAGAATAATATATCACAGCTTTATATTCTTGTACTATAATTGGCTATTCTCCATTTCATAGGCATATATTTTGTTTACATACTTTTGCTACTACAAAAAATACTGACAAATATTTGGGTGTATGTGAGACTTCCCTCCTCCCTCATTATTATTGACCTCCTTGGGGTATACCTGTGTATCTAGCAGTAGAATTTTTGGGTCAAAGGGTATGGGCATTTTAGTCACCTTATTTGTATGATTCCAAATTACTCTCTAAAACAATGGATTTTCTATAAGGACTACATGAATTTCTACATGACATTAATCAAGAGATAAAAAATTGGAAGAATAGTTTAGAAGAGAAAATAGTAAATCTTACCCAAGTAACAGACACCCTGAAAACTAGAATAGACCAAGCAGAAATGAATGATGAGGGATCAAGAAATAGTAGAACAAAATCAAAAGACTGAAAAAAGAAGAAAATGTGTGATATTTGATATAAAAAATGACTGACTTGGAAAGCATGTTCTTTTTTCAATTTAAGAATTATTGTACACCATGAAAATCATAAAGCATTTTTAAAAGCACAGATACTATATTTCAAGAAGTCATAAATGAAAACTAGAATTAGCAGGCAAAGCAAAGGTAAGAAAGAATCCACCAATCACCTCCTGAAAGAAAATCCAAAAGGAAAATTCCCAGTAATGTCATAGCCAAATTCCAGATCTTTTATGTCAAAGAGAAATACTATAAGCATTCAGAAAGAACTAATTCAGGTACAAAGGAACCCAAGAAAGACAGATCACCTGTGAATGGATTGGTTCTTTTCTGGTGGTTTTAAGAGGGAAAAGAGAAGAGAGGATAAACAGATACATTAGTATGGGAAGGAGAAAGAAGTAGGTGGAACTTGCTATTTCTTATAATTAGGGTGTATGAAAAGAGTATACAAACATAGAGGAAGGTGTGGAGGAAATGAGCATTTCATGAACCTCTTTCTTATCTGAAATTTATAAACAAAGGTTGAACACACACAGAGCTTGGTGTAGAAATACATCAAATTAAATGAACAAACAAGTAGGGATGGGGCTGGGGTGGGTTTTTGAGGGAAGACAAACTCAAGGAGGAAGTAGTCTCAAGCAAAACAGACTTCCTCATCCTAAAGGGAGACATTAGGTGGGAATTAAAATAAAATAAAAGAGAGAACAGGGTGCCAAATGGAAAGTGACTGACCAAAGTATGTATATAAATGTAATAGAATATTATTGTACTTTAAGAAATGAATCCTGAGATGATATCTAAAAAATAAAATCAAGGGGTGAGAAAGTAATATTTTGGGAGAAGGAGAAAGGGAGAGATAGAATAGGGTAAATTGTCTCAAGTAAAAGAGGCAAGAGAAAGCTGTTACAATGGAGGGGAAGAGCAGGGAGGTGAAAGGGAATGAGTCAACCTTACTCTCATTGTATTTGGTGTAAGCAGGGAATAGCATACACACTCAGTTGGGTATCTTACCCTACAGTAAAGTAGGGGGAATGGGGATAGAGGGGGGAATGATAGAAAGGAGGACAGACTTGGGGAGAGGAGAGTCAGAAGCAAACACTTTTGAAAAGTGACAGGGTCAAAGGAGAAAATAGAATAAATGGAGGGCAGGATAGGATGGAAGGAAATATAGTTAGTCTTTCACAACATTTCTACTATGGAAATGTTTTGCATAACTACACATGTATAACCTATATTGAATTACTTGTCTTCTCAATGTGAGTGGGTGAGGAGGGAAGAAGGGAGAGAATCTGGAACTCAGAGTTTTAAAAGAAAATGTTAAAAATTGTTTTTACATGCAAACGGGAAATAAGATATATAAGCAATCGGGTATAGAAATCTATCTTTCCCTACAAGAAAGTAAGGGGTAAGGGAGTAAGGGGTGGGATGGGGGGATATAAAGGAGGGCAGGCTAGGGGAAGGGGAAATCAGTATGCATGCCATCTTGGGGTAGGGAGTAGGGGAGAGATGGGGAGAAATTTTGGAACTTAAAATCTTGTGGAAATTAATGTTGAAAACTAAAAATAAATAAATATATTCTAGAAGATTTTTTTAAAAAAGAAAGAAGTGAATCCTGAGTAGTATTAATTGATGCAGAGTGAAGTGAGCAGAACCAGATGAACAATTTATAAAATGACAAGAAAAAGAAATTTGAAAGATTTAAGAACTCTAATTAATGTATTGATCAGCCATGTCTCTAGCATTCCTATGATAAAGCATGATACCTACTGCCTGATAGAGTGGTGTTGGACTCAAGATGCATAAGGAATATATACATTTTTGGACATGGTCACTGTGTCAATTCATTTGACTTGGCTATGCCTATTTGTTCTAATGGTTGTTTTTCTCTCAGATTTTAACTGGAGTGGTTGTTGAGGGGAAGGGGGTGTTTAGCAATGATAATGTGCAAAAAAAAAGAGAGGCATTGAAACATTTTTAGACCTTCATAGAAGGAAGGAAAAAAGGAAATATACATTTATTAAGTACCTACTATCTGTCAGGAACTGTGCTAAGTACAAATACTATTTTATTTAGTCCTCACAATAACCCTGGGAGGGAAGTGCTAAAGTAGGACTATTTTGAAAGTAATATGTGCAATTAATTTTATACTTATATTTTTAAAGCATGATGTCAAATGTAGATTAATGATATCATAAGTAATACTCCTTTTGTATTCTTTTGTGTATACAGAAAGGCTTTTTTATGTTTAAGTTCAGAATAAAAACAAATTAAAATTGCTTTTCTGAATTGTTGGACCAATTCAAAACTCTACTAATTATATTTTTCTATTTTTCCATAATACCTCCAACCTTGACTATTTACATAGTGCACATCTTTGCCAAGTCTGGGTAAAAGGTGAAACCTCAGAGTTGTTTTGACATGAATTTCTAGTTATTTAGAAATTTCTAGTTAATTTTAGTTATTTGGAGTAATATGATGAGGACATCGACTAGGGTAGTGGCTGTGTGTGAGAGTGGAGAGAAGGTTATCAGTCCAAGAGAGGTGGTGGAGGTGGAAACAGTGATGTCTTTGAGGCTGACCAAGTCTGGAGGTAGCTAAGTGGTGCAGTACATTGAGTGCTGGGCTTAAAGTTAGGAAGGCCTAAATTCAAATCCAGCCTCATATACCTACTAGCTCTGTGATCCTGGGCAAGTCACTTAATCTTTGCCTGCCTCAGTTTCCTCAGCTGTAAAGTTGGGATAATAATAGCTTCTAGGTCTTAGGGATTGTGAGAATCAAATAAGATTACCTATGTAAGGAACTTTGCAAACCTTAAAGAGCAGTATAAATGCTAGCTAGCTATTAGCAATTTGTACACATTACACGCTCAATGAATTTTTGTTGAATGAATGCATGAATTTGAGGTTTAATCTGCCATTCATGTTTGTTGAGTGTTTTATGTGCTAAAAACATAATAGGCATCAAATGTTTGGTGATCCTCATGAACTTTCAGTTGTTCATGGTAATGGAAGAAATGAGTTCACAGTTTAACCTTGTTTTCCACCAAGTTCTTTTACAAATTATTTTTAGATGCTGCTGCCAAATTTAATTTGTTTCAACTTTCCTTGCTTTCCTTTCCTACATAATATTTGTAGAGCACTTAGCACAGTGCTTGATATATAATAGATGCTTCTTATTCCCTTCCTCTTCCTTTCTCTAATTTGTTGTTAATGAGCAATGAAATAGCCCATGGGAAATTCAATAAAAATTTAATTTATTAAATATTTACTGTGTACTGTGTCACTGTAGGGAATGAAAAGATTCATAATGGATGGAGAAAGAGCTTATAACAGATATATAATAAATGCTTGTTGAATTGAATAGACTATTACCAATGATTACTTTTGTGTAGTAAATGGTATAAAACAAAGACTAGAAAGATTGTAAGCCAATTGTGTGATGAGATAAACAGCCTGTGTGCTGCATTGGTGCCAGTGGGATAGTAAAAGAATCAGAAGAAAGCCTCTAATATGTTGGGAAAGTATTTTATGGATGATCTGTGGAAAGATATGGACAAGAATTGCAAAAGATGAAAGATTGCAGAAAGGTTGCAATATCTGAATTTGTGGAGGAAATGTCCATACTAATGAGATCACAGACTCATTGAAATAAATGGGCCACATGAGATGCTGGGGAAGATAAAAATATAAGACTCTCTATTCTTTATAAGCTTATAACCAAGGAGCTTATCCTGGTAATCTTAGCACTTGTTAGCTAAATAGACATTAGACAGGTAGACAAATATTCCAAAGAGCACATAAGTGCATAGGAAGAAATATAAACCCAATGCTAGGAAAAAGATCCTAGGAGAACTGGGAAAAGTATCATGGCAAAGATAGCATCTGAGCTGAGCTTTGAAGGATAGGGAGAATTTCAACAGCAGGGATAGGAAAACAACAGGAGAAAGTGTGAGAAAACATAGGCACACTAGAAAAGTTGGGCTGAATTTGAGTAATATTGAATAGCACAATTTCAGGAACATAGTGTGGGAGTGTGATAAGCCTCAGCAGAGTTGGAACCAGATTGGAGAGGCCTTGAATATCAAGGCTAAGTACTTTATGCAGTGAACCACTAAAGGTTTTGACTAATTGAAGTAGGCATTAGGATGATTAAGAAAGCAGCAGAAGGGAGAAAAATAGAATCACGGATGTGGATAATTCATGAACTGCATAATAAATACCTGAAAAATCATGAGAAGATTGTTTTTAGGAATCGGAGAATTTTAAAGCTGAAGCATTTCTAGACTCCATCTAGTTCCATCCCCTAAATTTGTAAAAGAAACTCCTGAGGTTTGCCCAAGGCCACATAGATAATTCATAGTGCAATTCATTCTTCCTAATATGGTTATGTATCTTAGATACCAATCCTTTATCTGAGAAATTTGAGACAAATATTTGTTTCCAGGCTACCATCCTTATCCTAGATGCATTAATTTTGTTTGTGCAAAAGTTTTTCAATTTACTGTTATCCAAGTCTAGAGTCTCCCAGTTTCTATGTCTGCCTCCCTTAAAATGATATATTTGTGAAAAGCATCTTAACAATGACTGAATTCTAAATCAGCTACCATTTTTATTGCCTACTTGTCATTGATAACACAGGCAGCTCCCAGGAGAAGGGATGTGGTTTTCTAAAGCAGTTTGCTAAAGGGTTTCTTAAAGACATTTCCCCTAGTTAATTTACTACAGGAGGACAGATGACAATGGATTAACTAAATCAAACTAAAAAAAAATATTTTGAATTATAGATGCATGTAAAATGTTCAGATCTAGATTTTCATACAGAACTTTAATAGGGAGACCAAAGACATGTCATGCTCCTTTACTTTAAAGCTGGGAAAGTCTCTGCCTCTGACAACCTAGAGATGTGCTGATCTCATAAATAGGGTGGCTTAATGTGAATCAAAAGGACTTTCTATCAGTGAAACTCAAAGTTAAACCACACTGAGCCCTACAAAGTGAGATCTGAGTGTTGACACAGAACCAGATGTCAATTTTACTTCAGTGGCAACTGTCGCCTCCTTTCCACTCTCACTATAATCACCCTAATTTAGTCTCACATTTCCTTTTGCCTGTGCTACTGTTACAGGATCCTAAGAAGTCTCCCTGACTCCATTCTATCCCTCTCCAATTTAACCTATATATTACTGCCCTGGTAATCTTAGCACATTATTTCTATACTAAACAAACAAACAGAGGAAAAACATCAGGGCTTCCCTATTGTCTACTGAATGAAATATAAATTCTGTATTCTAACATTCAAGGACTACTTAATATCTCCTCAATTTACGTTTCTAGGCTTATTTCATATTACTCCATTCCACATACTCTAAGCTCTAAGCTAGACTGTGCTCTGAATCCATTCCCATTCTGTCCCTTCCTGCCTATAAGAATGAAGTCCTACCTTCTTTGTATGTTGAAATCTATCCCTTCTTTTAAGATCCAACTCTCTGATGCCACTTTCTCCATGAAGATTTCCCTAGATCTTCTCTTAATGTCCCCACTCCAAAAAAGAAAAAAAAAATTAGATAATCCTTGTATCCAAGAAGTTTTTTTTTTTTTTGGTGGGGATAGAAAGAACATGAAGACAATTAAATACGAAGTATTTGCAAAATAAAACATGCATCTATTTATAGATGCATGTGTTTTTATATGTATATGCATATATGTGTATGTGTGTATATACACACACACACACACACACACACACACATTAGAGAAAGAGAGAGAGAGAGAGAGAGAGAGAGAGAGAGAGAGAGAGAGAGAGA
>NW_027187460.1:29669944-29713182 GCF_028583685.1 Petaurus breviceps papuanus
AGAGAGAGAGAGAGAGAGAGAGAGAGAGAGAGAGAGAGAGAGAGAGAGAGAGAGAGAGAGAGACAGACAAAGACCAAGACAGAGAGTTAATAACTAGGTGGCAAAGGTCTCATGTAGGTCAGAGGTGTGCTTTGAAAGAAGCTAGGGATTCTATGAGGCTGAGGTGAAGAAGGAAGGTATTCCACATGTAGGGCAACACTTGTGCAAAGACAAAGAGAAGATAAAATTCCATGTATTAAGAATAGCTAGCTAGGCCAATGTTGCTGGAACCAATAACGTAGAATGTCATTAGACTAGAAAAGTAAGTGGGAGCCATAATTAGGTAGGTTTTAAATTGTTAGGCTGAGAAGTCTATATTTTAATCCTAGAGGCAATAATGAGTCACTGAAGAGTTTTGAGGAGGGGAACTGGCATGATCATAGCAGTAATTTAGGAATATTGATTTATCAACTATGTGAAGGTTGGGAAGAGATTGGAAGCAGGGAGACCAATTAGGGGGCTATTGCCATAGTCCCGGAGAGAGGTGGTGATGACCTAAACAAGAGTAGAGGCAATGCTGTGCTGATAAATATTTTAACACATGACTCTTTGAAAAAAATTATATACAACAAACTTTTTTCTTTTTGAAAAAAAATATTTTTAATTTATGGAATAAAACAAGCATTTCTTAACGTAGTACAATAAAAAAGATGATTGCACATGAAACTGCAAATCTGCTATGCACAACTTATTATTCCTTTCAAATATATGATAAAATTATCATGTAAATTTCTTTTTTTCTTCCTTCACTCTGCCCCACCAAATACGCTTTTAAGTTCAATCTACATTATTAACCTTTTCCCCATCAATTTCTCAAGTTTATTCAATCAATGTGACAAGAAATCAAGTCCTGATTTGTAGCATTTGCTTATTTCCAAGGTGTAAACACTAACACTGAGAATTTAACAATTTAGGAAGCTCCAGCACACCCCTGGGTAGAGGCTATACGTGTGGAGAGAAGTGGGGAAGTTTTCCTACTGTAACCCCAGTCCCAAAGCCCATTGGCATGGAACTCTCTTCTCTTGGTAGAGATGAATACTTTGCCCTGTGTGAGGGCAGGTTTGGAGTTGGTGAGAACTTTCTTCTTGGGTCCTACAGTCACTCCAGAAGCTTCTCATTTCTAGCATTTAGAGGGAATATGAAGGAGGTCAAACTTATTACTTTAGATTTCTAAAGAAAGCGACTCCAGGAAGACATGAGAAGTGTGGACATTCTCTATCATATCCCTGTTTCCAACTTGCCACACTAGGGCCTTTGGAAAATTTCCCCTTGGATGATCAAAGATCAAAGATACTTTCTCTTAGTTGAGTTATCTCACTCCCAATGGGAGGGTCCCTTCACTCTGTATTGTCTAGTATATATTCTCCTATGTAGACTTTCTAGTATTTCTATTTTGTTATTGGTTTGGATAAATGGGTTTCTTGGCTAGTTCTATGTATGTTCATTGTGGAACTGGTATTTGGTGAGAAAGAAGTCAAGCCTTAGATATAAAGCTTGGAGTGACTTAGCCAGAATTTTTACCCAGGTCCTATGATTTCAGATTTAGTGACCTATGAAAGTCCTCTTCTGATACCTCATCATACTGTAAAGATGACCTTGTGTTCTTTTTTTTTTTTCTTTTTGGAGGGGCAGTTGGGGTTAAGTGACTTGCCCAAAGTCACACAGCTAGTAAGTGTTAAGTGTCTGAGGTTGGATTTGAACTCAAGTCCTCCTGACCAGGGCCAGTGCTCTATTCATTGCTCCACCTAGTCGCCCCAATGACCTTGTGTTCTTAAAGAGTATAGTAGGGGGCCACTGTCACTGGATAGAAGAGTAGATGTCAGGGAGTAAGGTGTAAGAAGACTGGAAGGTTAAGAAGGGGGTAGGCTCTGGAGAGAGAGAGAGAGAGAGAGAGAGAGAGAGAGAGAGAGAGAGAGAGAGAGAGAGAGAGAGAGAGAGAGAGAGAGAGAGAGAGAAGGAGTAGTGCTAAGTGCTGAAAATACAAATATAAGCAAAAAAGAAAAAAAGGATATTTTCTACCTACCCTGTCTGATAGTAAATAGAACAAATATTTGTTTACAAATATCTGTTACTAGGGCTGTAATCTAATTTTCTGTTGCTTTGGGTAGTCTCTCCTACCATCAATTCTCATATATATTTGTCTGAACCATTAAGGTGGTAATTACTTTGAAATATTTGGACCTGATACACAATAGAGTTAAGCATGGTTTCTTTTATTCCCTAAGCAGTGAAGTCACTTACATTTTCCAGAGAATAGTTGTATGAATGAACATTGTTCAAGGCAAGTACAGTAGAAAGAGTTCTTGTTCTGCCATCAGAGAACATGAGTTCAGATCCCACTTTGGCCACTTGAGTGGGACATTGGGTAATTCATTTAACTTCCCTAGGCCTCAGTTCCCTAGCCTATAAAATGAGAGGGTTAGAGGAATTGTTCTCTGAGCCTCCTTTCAACTCTAATTCTATGATTTATGATAAGGGAGGTAAGTGAAAATTAGAAGCCTAGAATCATACAGTTAGAATGAATCTTAAATGTCAACTATTTCAACCTCTCATTCACTGCATAAATCCTATCTAATAACATGCCCAACATTACCTAGCCTTTGCTAGAACCCTTTCAGTGACAGTGAAATCACAACCTCCCAAGGCAGTTCATTACATTTTGGGATAGCTCTAATTATTAGAAAATTCTTCTTTGTACTGAAATGAAGTCTGCCTACCTTTCACTCCATTACCTACAGACTGAGGGAAAGCAAAGTAGCAAACAGTCATTAAAATGTGACACATTGGAGCAGTAAATGGGGAAGGAGAAGTGAGGCACAACAAGGAGTAATCCATCATTAATATTCTGTACGTTATGAATCTGTAAGCTTATTGATGTGGGCACTCCAACCGTGCAACTATTACAGGTATATTTTGATACCAGAAAATATCATTGGGAATTACTATTTCATCAATAGAGGGAATTCCTTGATGAGGAAACATCTTCTACATTTCAGCACCTGACCGGCTTGTCTTAGGGAGATGCCTAGAGCACTGAGCTTAAGTGAATTAATTGTCCAGGGTCACACAGAGGTGGTATTTGAATCCCAGTCTTTTTTTTTTTTTTTTAAGCAATCGGGGTTAAGCAACTTGCTCAAGGTTACACGGCCAGTTATTTCTGGGTGTGGCGATAAGTATCTGAGCCCGGACTGAATCCCAGTCTTAATAGCTCTAAGGCTAGCTGCTTATACACTACACAATTTACTGATACTATTTCTGATGTTACTATTACTGCTCCTGTTACTGTGACTAGTATTACTGCTACTGTTAATACTACCATTATTACCACCATCACCACCGATCACAACCATCACCACTGCTATTACCACTATCACCACTACTACTACCACCACCACCACCACCACTGCTATTACCACTATCACCACTACTACCACCACCACCACGACCACTATTACCACTATCACCACTACTACTACCACCACCACCGCCACCACCACCACTGCTATTACCACCACCACCACCACCATTTCTGCTACTACTACCACCACCACTATCATCCCTACCCCTACCCCCACCATCACCACCATGACCATTAATAAAAGAAACTCATTTCAAATTTATTGGTAAAGTGAGTTATAACAACACTGTTGTGAGATAGGTAGAATAAACATTATCATCCTCATTTAACAGATGAAGAAACTGAGAGTCAGAGAGGTAAAGTGATTTGCCTGTGGTCATGTAAGTGTTAAGTGTCAGAACCAGAGTGCAAATCCAGTTCTCTTAATTTCAGGTCCAGGACTTCATTAAATTGTGCTACTTCACTGAAAAAAAAATCCGTGTAAATATTTAGTTAGTGGTATAGCCCTTTTCCCTTCCAGGTGACATTTTGATCCAGCAAATGAAATGCCTTTTTTTTTCTTAGTAAATAATAAGCATAAAGAAGTCTTGTGTTCTCTGTACCTTTCAGGAAAATTATGTGGCTATAAAGACGTTTTGTTGTGGAATATCATTTTTGAAAGCCTGTTCCCTGCTTATACCTTCATCAAGTATAGCTTACACATAAAGATTTCATGTGCTGCAGAGCTTTTAAGGACCCTAAGTTTTCCCTTGAAACAAAAATCCATCTGTTGAATATTTTCCCAGTAATGCTTTAGGGCTATGAGTCACAGAATACCATAGTCTCCAAAGAATAAAAATTGTGGGATACTGAGAGGGCAATGGAGATGCATATGGTATATAGGCAGGTTGGTGTCAAGGCTCTGGAGTCAGGATGACTTGGGATCAAGTCTAACTTCTGACATTTTTTGGTTGTATGACTCTAGATGAAGTAATTTAATCTCTCAGTGCCCCAGGATACTCATTAAGTCTTTTTTCCTATAATTAGTTGGTTTTTTTCACTTTTAAAAAACATATTATTTACTTTTTAAACATTCTTTTTTTTTTAATTTTGAGTTCCGAATTCTCTCCAATCCTTTCACCCCTATCCCAACCACTGAGAAGTCAACCAACATGATATCATTTGAAATCATGCAAAACATATTTCCATATCAGCCATATTGAAAAAAATAAAGTGAGAAAGTTATATTTCAATTTGCACTCAAAGTTCATCAGTTTTCTATCTGGAGGTATATAGCACTTTTTCATCATGAGTCCTTTGAAATTGTCTTGGATCATTGTATTTAGTGGTGTAGTCAAATCTTTCACAGTTGATCATGATTACAACATTACTGTTACTGTGCACAGTGATCTCCCAGTTCTTCTTTTCACTTTGCATAAGTTCATATATATCTTGTCATGTTTTTCTGAAATTACTCCCTTTGTCATTTCTTATAGCACAATATTACTCTGTCACAATGGTATGCCACAACTTGTTGATCCAGTCCCCAATTGATGAACATTCCCTTGATTTCCAACTCTTTGCTACCACAAAAAGAGCTGATACAAATATTTTTGTACATACAGGTTTTTTTTCTCCCTTTTTCTTTGATCTCTTTGAGATAAAAACCTAGTAGTGATATTGCTGGGTCAAAGAGTATGCACAGTTTTATATCCCTTTGGGCATAGTTCCAAATTGTTTTCCAGAATAGCTGGACCAATTTACTATTCATTAGTGTATCTATTTTTCTTCATCCCCTTCAGCATTTGTAATTCCTGATAGGTGTGAAGTGATACTTCAGACGTGTTTTAATTTGCATTTCTCTAATCAATGGAAATTTAGAGCATTTTTTCCATGTTATTATAGATAGCTTTGATATTTTCTTCAAAAAATTGCCTATTTATATCCTTTGAATATTTATCAACTGGGGAATGGCTCTTATTTTTACAAATTTGACTCAGTTCTCTCTATATTTGAAAAATGAGGGCATTATACAAGAAACTTACTGTATGCTTTTTAAAAAAAATCTTATTTCATTGTCTGTGGTACCTTTTAGCAAAATGTAGTTTTCCTGATTATCTTTTTTAATTAGGTCTATTTTTGCATTTCCATTGTCTGAGGTCATGATTGCTGCCCCTGCCTTTTTTATTTTAGCAGGAAAAGACTGCAGAGAAGACAAAAAGAATGATAAGTGAGAAAAGGTCAGTAGGTGTGGCAATTTGGGGAATTGGCAGAACTTTTTTTTTTGTACAACTATGCAGAAATTCTTCACTGAAAGCAGTACTATAAGCAAAGAAATATTAAACCATCTTAACAAAAATACCTCCACCCACAATGTGTTGAATTAGAATGCTATCCAACCCCTATAGATTTATCTAGTTTTATAGACAAAACATATTTATTCATGCATACAATAAATCTTTTGGAGAGCAAATTTATTTATTTCTTAGCTTACTACACAATTTAAACATGTGTCATCTGTACCCTCTTTGATGTGACTCTCCCAGGAAATTCCTCTTATACCCTTTTATTTTTATAAAAATGTCATCTTGTGATATGTTAGTATCCTGTTTTTCTTTACAATATACTTTACATGCTCCAAGGGAAATAGGGGTTTTCTTTAAAAAGTTTCTCCTGTTAATTCAGTATCTTGATATTTACAGCAAGTCTTTCAGGTGGGGAAAAAAAGCTATTCTAACTGAAGCATAAAATGGTCAACAATGGAAAACTACAGGACAGGAATCCATCCTTAGAATATATAAAACATTTTCACCAGAGAGAGACATTTAACAAATAAAACAATGCATCAAAAAAAGTCCATTGGAAGCAGTCACCAGAGGGTCACTTGCATCTCTGGACAGAGAATGTATTAAGAAAAGATCCAATTTTAGAATGTTTGCTTCATCAAGAAATATGCAAGCCCAATGTATATGGATGGTAGATAATCTACGATAAGTTTTTCTCTATTGTGTACTTTAGGAGTGACTACTGCAAAGTGCCAAATGGGAGAAGCCTTCTTTAATCTATGTCTTTTACTCAGCAGCAGATTTTATCAGTGAGGTCTGAGCACTTGGCGTTTCCTTCCAAATCTTTTGTCGAGCTCTTTCCATCTTTAATTGTCTAAAAGCAGGCCGTCTACATCTTTGCTGTGTAGGCATGCATCCCCATGTGCTGAAGCATCATCACCGCACTCAGAAGCAGGGCAGTTGGATTGGACACGTCCTTCCCTGCAATGTCTGGGGCTGTTCCGTGAACCGATTCAAAGATCGGGCTTCCATTAGTGCCAATGTTTCTGCTTGGAGTGACACCAAAACCTCCTATTAGGCCAACACATAAATCACTAAGGATGTCCCCATACAAGTTTGGCATCACAAGAACATCAAGCCGGGACCGATCCTGTACCATATTCAAACATACTGTCTCAAGGGACATCTCATTAAATTTAATACTTTTACAGTTTTCTGCAACTTCCCTGCACTTTTGGAGAAAAAGTCCATCTGACAATTGCATTGTGCACAGCAGTCAAGTTGCTACAGTGATTGTTCCTGGCATACTCAAAGGCAAATTTGGCAATATGTTTGTTCGCTTCTTCGGTGATGTTTGATACACTGTACGACGTTATCAACTATCATGTACTCAATGCCGCTGTATTCACCTTCGGTGTCCTCCCGAATCGCCAATATTTACATCTGTGTAAAGGATTTTGTAGCCTTCTATGGAAACACACGTACACATGTTTGCATACGGATCAAGTTTTACAAAGCAGTAGATTTTAGAAAGCAGTAGAATGAATGTCCACCTGCCATTGGTGTCTTTAAGGGACCTTTCAGCCCCATCTTGTTTTTGTCCATGGATTCTTCAGGAAGAATCATCCACTTTCCTCCAGGTGCTTTAATGGCAGAGACATTTCTCTCTTCCCACTGAATGGGTGCTTTGGCGGCAACAAAAATCTTCATAACAGAAGCTGAGATTTCTGGTCCAATACCATCGTCTGGAATTAAAGTCACTGTACAGCACCAACAAAACCTCACGTCACCTGTTTTGGGCAGCAGCCGAGATACCCTGGGGATCTACGTGGAACCGGCCATTGCCTCGGCTCCTCAGGCGCTGGCAGCAACGTCTATGTGCAGACTCCCTCAGCCCAGGAGCTCCACCTGGCATTGTTCTCAGGCCCCGCCCCCCGTACCCGCTGCCCAGCTCTTTCATTGATGCCAGACCTGCTACTTACCACAAAAGTACACTTTTCCCCCATACCAATATTGTTCCAATTATACTATATGGCTATGGGTCATAGATGAGTCATCATGAGATCATGGAAAAATTAAAATTAGAGCTGATCCTGTATCCTCAATCCTCAAAAAACTCACCTGTCCATTAACATCAGTTATCGTCCCCTACCTCTCCTCCCTTTCATGGTGAAATTCCTTAAGAAGGCTACCTATACGTTCCTTCCTCCACTCTCTTTTTTAACTCTTTGTAGTCTGGCTTTCAACCTCATGATTCCACCAAAACTTCTTTCTTTAAAGTTATTAATGATCTCTGACTTGCTGAACCCAAGTACTATAAATCAAATATAAGCAGAAAGACAAAGGATATTACATTGTAATGGGGGAAGACAACACATAAAAGGGAGATGAAAAGGTGAGGGAGGGGAAGAGAAGAAGGTACTTGATGCTCTGACATTGTAGATGTCCAGAAGAGTCAGGAATGCAATCTGGAGAAAATTGAAGACATAGTTGTTTGACTGTTCTCTTTAAAATAAACAAGATTTCATGATCATGAATGGCTTAAGGGAATGTTATTTATCTTTCAGAATTAGATAATTCTAGGACATACACCTTTGGATGAATCAGTCAGCCACATTTCAACTGTTTTATTAGGTGGATCTGTATCACACTTAAGGCAGCTAGAGCTGCTTCACAGTGGATAGAATTCTGGCTCTGGAGTTTTAAAGATCTAAGTTCAAATCTGGCCTCAAACACTTACTAACTGTGATGTCCTGGGTGAGTCACTTCACCTTATTTGCCTCAGTTCCACATGTGTAAAATAAGTTGGAGAAGGAAATGGCAAGCCACTCTAGTATCTTTGCCAAGAAAACCCCAAATGGGGTCATGGAGAAATGTATATGACTGAAATGACTCAATACCACGCTTGATTGATACATACAATAATCACTCAGGAAAGTTTTCAGGACCTTTTATATTTGCCTACTCTACAAAGAAGTTTCCTGCCCTGACTTGTAGCTGAATTCAGTGTGGGAGAATTACTTTCACTTCTTTCCCATTCCAAGACATAGAATGTGCCCCACCCCCATATTGCCTGTACTTTCTAATGAGTTTTTCTGAGGATGTGAATAAACATGCACATACCTTTTTATTTGCCTTTTCAACTCTTGTCATATTCTTGACCATGTCCATTGCCTTGGCTTTTCATTCAACTTTTAGGAGTCACCAAGTGATATTACAGGGGAAGGAGTATATAACTGGTCACCTTTTCCCTGACATCCCAACAAAGATCCCTGTCCCCTTGAAGAAATGTTAGGAAACTAAGGCCAGCTATATCTAATGGTCATTGAGAAATGTCTGAATGGAAAGTCTGCTGATTAATCTAGGAAGCTGGAGGTATTATAACTAATATTCGACAAAGACAGTTATCCTTCTAGTAACTTTTAATATTTGCTCCCTTGGAAAGGAGGGGGAGATTCTTTAGTTACAAAGAAGTCAATCAATCAACAAGTATTTGTTGAGTACCTCCAATCCGTCCTTCTCCCCTTTTTGCTTCCTTTTGTGTTTGTCTTCCCTCATTAGATTGCAAGCTCTTTGAGTACAGTGATTGTTGTTTTCTTTTTGAAACTTGTGTTTGTATCCTTAGTATTTAGCATAATTCCTGGCACATAGTAGGTGCTTAATACATATTTATTGACTGAATACTTATTTTCTGTTTGTGATGTGCTAAGTCCTGTGAAGGATATATGTGACCTCTGACTTCAAGGAGTTTACAGTCTAGTACTGACTTTACTGCTTCTGCTGAATTGGGGTGGGGGGAAGGGGATTTATTATCACAGAATTGCAAATCTGTTTTTTAAAAATACCTACCTATAATAAACACCCATTGAAGCTGTCTTCTGTAGTCTCATCATGCCATGATAGTGATTCTGGGTCCCCAAAGTGTGTGTTTGCTTTCAAGTATGGGTTCCATGATGGAATCTTTGACTGTCATCTGAAGATTCATCTAGCTAAATTTGGAGAGGTTCATTACTTGACTATGACTGGGATAAAAATTAAGCCCCAAAATGATTGAAGAACACTAACAGAATTATAGGGGGGAGTAATCTGCATTGATGAAATGAGTAGTCACATTAACGAAATCGTAGATAACTTTGATGAAGTTCCAGTAGGGTTGCAGCAGGCCGTGTCTAAAAAGTTACAGACCAAGACTCAGGCCAACTCCAAGCCAGTTGAAAAGATTTATTACAGTTTTGATGCCGTGGTGGGTGGCTAAGTCCTTTTGAGGAAATTAGCCCCCTCAGTAAGGCAAGACACACAATTTTATAGAGAATGTGATGCTGATTACATAATCAAGATTTACATACAATTATGGGAACATGATTGATAGGAGGGGTTTGTTGAGGGATTAGGTAATGGAGGAAGGGTCCTGGCTTTAGTGTAACTGTGCATGTGGTTACCCATAATGCATGCAGTTAGGGGGCATATATGTATGGTAATGATATTATAGTAAACCTCTCTATGTCATAGGTTCATTCCAGGTCAGCCCTTTACTATCACTGCATGGGAGCTAACATAGGGTGGGCCCCTTCTACGATTAGGTGGTCAAGCATCCTGCTCTATATCCTGGTGGTGCTGTCTTCTGATAGGCTAGCTATTGTGGCCCTGTCTGGTCAAGATGGATAGTTAGGTATTGTGGTCCTGTCTTGGACTAAATGGATGATGTGATTGTGATTGCACACTTGTTTTCATGGGAAAGGGTCTGGGGGAAGGCGTGGTGCTGGGTTTCTATCATATGGGTATGCCTGCTGTTTCTGTGGGAACTAAGAGTTCGGGGATACACTTCTTGTTCTAGTGAGCAGTGAGGCATGAGTTAGGACATTGGTGGGGGAGAGGAGGAGCTAGGTAGATACAGTGGACCTGTAGTGAAGTTTGTATAATGGGGCTGAGGGCAGTTCTGCTAGGACTCCATCAACCTGAAATATTAGAGTACTGAATATAATAATAAAAAAAAAGGCCTTGGAAATTGGATAAGTCTCTCCACCTTCCTGGACTTGTTTTCTCATTTGTAAAATGAGGGGGATGGATTTTATAGAGATCCTTTACAACTCTAGATCTACAATCCTATGATCCTTCTTGAAGCATGATGGAAGATTGTCTTGGTGAATATATAGATCGAGACCTTCATCCATGTAAATGAACACTGGAAAGGGAAGGAATCAGGCAATGAGAAGAGATTTAAACCCTGCTAAATTTTGCATATTTAGCTGATTCACAAAACTCTTTCCTGGCTATTAAAGAAAGGATAAGGGGTTAGGGGGAAAATCCATATTATAGAGATTGAAAAGACATCAGAGAGGCCATTTAGTAAGTCTCATATATATGAAGTGATGAAGAAAATTTATCCTAGAGAAATTGTTAGCAGTCAGTAAACATTTATTAAGCACTTACTGTGTTAAGGCAGTGTTGGGGTTACAAAGAAAAGCACAATGCGGTTCCTATCCTCAATAAGCTAGAAATCTAATGGAGAAGATCATATGCAAAAACTATGTACGAATAAATTATTTACAGGATAAACTAGAGATGATCAAAAGAGGGAAGGCATTAGAATTTAGGGAGAGCAGGAAAGACTTCCTATGGAACTTGGGATTTTAGCTGGGGCTTGAAGGAAGCCAGGGACTTTTCTAAAGTCATGTAGATACCGTGTTTCCCCGATAATAAGACCTATCCCAAAAATAAGCCCTCCCCTTACTGTGTAAGATTCCTCTAAAATAAGCCCTCCCCCGAAAATAAGCCCTATTGAGATTGCTACTGTAGTGAAGGTGATCCCCTGCGCTACACGCTACATTATGGTACCCTCTGTATGCACCGTCTCCGCCCCCCCCCCCCATTAAATGCACGCCGCGCTCCGAGCTGCATCCAATCAGAGCTGCAGCAGTGAGCGCGTCATCCTGTTCTTCCCCAGTGATTTGCTTGCTGGCGCCATTGAGAGCAGTGCTGCAGAGGAGAGCTGAGGCAGGACAACATAAAAACCCGGTATGTAAGTGGGAGTGAGGGGGCATGATGGAGGATAAGAAGGGCATGATGTAGAAAAAAAGAAGAACTCAGGGGGCATGATGGAGTGAAAAGAAGGACTGATGGTCATAATTTTATTATTCTGTCTGTTTTGACCCCCAGACATGAGTACAAAAAGGAAGAGCTATACTGTTGAGTATAAGAAAGCAATTGTAGAGGAGTCACATGGCAAGAATCTTGCAGTTTTCTGTAAAGAAAAACTTTTGGATCTTCGAATGGTCAGAAAATGGAGAGCAGATTATAATAACTTCAATCAACAGGTGGATGAGGGAAAAGGGAAAAAGCACAGGTCTGGATCAGGTTGGCAGCCCTTATATCCTGACTTGGAGATCCTCATTGGTGAATGGATTGCTGACAGGAGAGCAAAGGCCTTGGTTGTGCGCAGGGCTGATATTCAAGCATTTGCCCTTTCAATGGCACCAGAGTTTGAAATGGTCTCAGAAGGATTCAAAGCATCACAACACTGGTTGGACGGTTTCCTTCAACGGTATGAACTGTCCCTAAGAAGATCAACAACACTGTTTAAGGTGGAAAATGCTGAAGTTATTAAACGTGCACTTGCATTCAAGTCCTTTATTGATAGGATCAATATTTCCAAGTGCCAAACCTCCGGTATGGATGAAACTGCAGTGTTTATGGGACAAGGATCTCAAACAACAATTCATCACAGGGGTGCAACGTCAATCTACATTCCCACCACTGGCTATGAAAGTGCACGGGTCACCTGTGTTTTGGCAATTCGTTTGGATGGAAAGAAAGACACACCTCTAATCATCAGTAAGGGCAAGAAAGATAAGATTGAACGTGTATCTGGCATTTATGTTCTTGAAACCAAAAAAGCCTGGTGTACACAAGCCGTTATAAGAAAGTGGGTTGATTTAATGCTGCCACTTGTTATGCGAGGTAACCAAAGAGGTCTGATAGTCTGGGATTCAGCCAGCACTCACCGTGCTAAAGAAATGAAGAACTTCCTTGCAGAGAGAAGACTAGATCAAGTAATGATCCCTGCAGGAATGACTGCCTATCTCCAGACCCTTGATATTGCAATAAACAAGCCATTCAAGGACCATTTGCGCATGGAAGTCAATGACTACATTGAAAATAGAATGGAAAGAAATCAGCATGGAAACTTTGTGAAGCCCTGTCTGCAAGAAGTCGTGACTTGGGTGAAGAAGTCATGGGATAAAATTACTGACAGCTGTGTCGCCAAAGCACTACGAGCAGGTTACCTGGACAAGACATATTCATTTAAAGAGAGCTATATTGCCGGACATGACAGATTGGGTCCACTTCTTCTGAAGGAAATGGAGGTGCAAGACATCCAGGATGGAATTCAGGGTATGGACACTTATGACGATGTTGTTGAAGAAGATGACATGATCATTATTGAATAAAGGTACATTTTTTTGTTCACATTTACCTGTTTATTAAAATTGCTGTCAATGTTCATTAAAATAAGCCCTCCCCTGAAAATAAGCCCTCTGGTGTTTTTCTGTCCAAAAAAATTAATAAGACAGTTTCTTATTATCGGGGAAACACGGTAGTAAGTTTCAGAGGTGGGATTTAAAAGTATGTGCTTTCATTGAGAACTAGATACCATAATGTCACTTCTCTCAAGCTCTGTTTTGTTTATTCTCTGAATTATTGACTGATTAATGATAATAGATTTCAAGCAAAAATTATCCAAAGCCTACAAAGAAAAGAGTCAGCATGGTCTAGTGGAAAGGCTTGATTAAGGTCAATTCATTTCAACTTGATAACTTCAACAACGAATGCATGATGATCACGAACAAGTCAATTAGTCCTTATTGTCTCCTTAGTTCATCCATCTATAAAATGGACATGGTAATACCTTTCAAACATTTTGCTGTAGTTGAATCATTTCAGTTGTGTCCAAGTCTTCATGACCCTAATTTGGAGTTTTCTTGGCAAAGATACTAGAATGGGTTGTCATTTCCTTCTTCATGTGTACCTCACACCTTCTTAAACATACTTCATAGGAATTCTATGAGAATAAAATGAATAAGTCATGTAAAATGGCATTGAAACTAAAATTAAAAGGCATTGTTTGTCCTTGCATTAATTCAATACTTCTAAGACTTATGATTTTATTGTGTCTACTTCCCCCATTAATGCAACCTCAACATATCTTAGGTATCGTGACTTTTTGAGGTAAAAAACATATCATCACTTGGTGGCTAGTACTCTATTGGTGAGCCTCTCTAAATGTAGATATGCTGTTCCAAGGCCAACAGACAAATGTTCCATTAGCCAGCTCTTCCTCAAAACCTTTCTACCTTGGTAGGATACACTGGAGCTCATGTTACTCTGGAATAGCATCCGAGGACTTAAGATTACCTCTTAGTAATGATGAGGCATAAGAGGAGGTTGTTTGTGGAGGTGTGCTTGCATTCCTGATAAAATAATAGTAGTCTATAATTTATGAGCATTACTTGATTATAAGAATTGCATGGCAGAGATGACTTACTGAGGAAGGTCACACAACCCTAGAGACATCTGCAAAGGGGGCATTATTGAGGACATGATAACCTAATTGATAGCCCAGCTTCTAGTTCTATGTTCAGTTTCCTTGGATGATTTAAGAGGCTGGTAATGAGAAGACTGATAATAAGGTTAAAAACATTGAATGATAGAATGCAGGGATTTTTTCAATCCTCAGCAACTGATTAAATTCTTTTCTTGTTGACAGTGACAGATTGCTGAAGGGAAATGAGCTTCAATCCTGCTTACCATTGGACAGCTGTTCACATCTCCAAACTAACCCTTAGTTTTATCACAAGTGGAACTTGGTATTCCCCTTCCCCCATTCCCATTCCTCCACTCTGGCCTTTATGTGGCTAAAATCTCTGCCAAGAGACTGAATATCGATTGATCTGTGCGGACTGAGTGATGCTCTAATCACCTGGAGATTTAGATTCGTCTGCAAGACACAGAATAGAGAGACAACATAATTATATGTGATAGAAGATGTTGATCTACAGGGCAACTGGGCTCACACTATGCATATACTCTGAAATCTAAAACAAAAGCACTTTGGTTATTCTTCCAGGAGGGAGCTGTCCAAAATCTTCAGTACTTTAGGACCTTTGTTGGTGAAGCTAGTCAGTTCTTAACTCATCTTTCACATCACTGCCTGAATAGTCTTTGTTACTTTAGAACAGATCATCTTACTCTGCTTCAAAGTCTCTAGTACCCTTCTATTGTATGTATAGTTCAGATTCTGCTCCCTGGCATTCAAGGCCATCCACAATCTGGCTATCATCTACATATATTTCCAAGTGTGTTTCTTATGCCCTTTCACATCCTCTCTACTCCACCCAAACTGGACTCTAGTTTCTTGGATGGGATTTTAGTCTAGATCTACTTGACCCTATACCCAAGTTCTCATGGATTATTTTATTTATTTTTTTGTCTTTATTTTGGAGGGGGGAAGGCAGGGCAATTGGGGTTAAGTGACTTGCCCAAGGTCACACTTACTAACTAGTAAGTGTTAAGTGTCTAAAGCTGGATTTGAATTCAGGTCCTCCTGACTCCAGGGTCTGTGCTCTATTCACTGAGCCACCTAGCTGCCCTCTCTTATGGATTCTTTAAAATTTGTCAAAGTTCTCCCTAAAATATGGAACCCAGCACACAATACTATGGTCTGGCCAATGTAATATGACTAATTAACTGCTTAGTTAATTTATTATAGCTTCATTAATTCAGCCCAAGATTTTACTGGCTTTTTTAGCTCTCATGTCATATTTCTGTAAAAGGGAATGGATAGATCCTCAAACCCAAGAGATCTGAACATAGATAGAGATCAGAAACTAAAGACTAGAGAATGGTCTTGGATTCCTGGTGAGGAGTTTCCTATTCATCTAAAGAACCCTATGTGCCAAGCATTATGTTAAGTGCTTTATAAATATTATCTCATTTTATCCTCACAATAACTGTGAGATAGATACTATTACTATTCTCTCTTAATAGTTGAAGAAAGTGGTAGATAGATGTTAAATGATTGGCACAGGGTCACACAACTAATAAGTGTCTGAGGCCAGATGTGAACTTAGGTCCTTCTGACTCCAGGCATAGTGCACAATACATTATGCCACCTAGATTCCTTAAATTTAATAACCTACTTCAACAAACTGCCTCAAAAAATTTATGTGTTTGTCCTAGTGTCAGATGTTGCTGTAGTCTCTATATTGCTTTTTGACTCTAGGAATGTCCAAAACAAAAAGCCATACGAGCAAAGAACATGAAATTATTAATGATCCTCTAGGCTATTTAGGTAGTATTGATAATGATATGGTGAAATATTTGACCATTGGTCATTTCTAGCTGAGTGGCAAGTAGAATGCATTGGCAAGTGAAGGGGATGTCTACCCCAAGCATATGAATGGAATAGATCGACGAGAACTATTTTTTTAAATGCCCTTGAAGATGGCTTAAGCATGGGCTGTGGAGTGCTTAGAGTTTGGTTAGCCATCAGATATGCCAAGGTCATGCACTGCATCTGCGGCCTTCACTGGTCATCTTGACTTTTGTCTTGCCACTGGACTCCGATGACTCTGGAAGAGAGTGAGGCTGACGTTGTGCATCTTGGCCACACTTAAATCCAGTTCACTTACAAGTCAAGACATCATCCTGGGATGGCATTGGTCCTATTTGAAAATGAAGGATGACTAAGAAGATAGACAACAGTGGTGAATGAACAATGTAATGTGGGTGAGTGAGGAAGTTGGTTTGGTGAATAAGGAAGTGAATGTAGGTGAATAAGAAAGTTACTGCGGGTGAGTCACAGTATGTTCAGGTAAAGAGGACCTGATATGATTTTAGCATTTGTGCGGAACCCCAGTAGCTTTTGAATGACTTTTGATTTGTATACTTTCTTTGGATGGTGGTGATTTGATAGGAAGAGAGTTGTCTCTTTAGCAAATCCAAAGTTATTTCTCTTCTGAGGAAAATCCAAACCAAAGTGCAGTTATCAGTTTTGAAAACTATATAGGTCCTTGCAAGGAAAGTTGGATTTACTGGAGAAGGAAGTCATTATATAAGAGTATATTGACGATTTAGGGTGTCTTGGAGTCATTTATATTTTGTATTTTTTCAAGATGTGAAGCAATGGGTGTCCTTTAGCTGATGCATTGTTACCTTTAGGGTTTAAGTGAAACTGGAGAAACTAAGACAAAAGCTGTATTCTGAAGTTTTTCTAGAGGAAAATCTGGATGGAGGCAGAGCAAGAAAAAGATAGAGATTTCACGAAGGTAGCCCTCTAAGACTGACCTTGGTCCATGACAACCCAGAGCCTATGGTGGAATGGAGGAATAAATGCCCACATTCAACTCTCATTCATAGTGTATATGTAATCTAGGATGATAGCATTCCTCAAAATCACAGAATCTTATAATTGGAAAGTACTTCAGAAATCATTCATCCCCACCCATTCCCCAACCCAACCTCCACTTCAAGATTTCTAGGGATTTGTCTAATTTTGGAAAACACATTTTAGAAGGGCCATTTGTCATTGTCATTTGTACATTCCATGAAGGTTTATAATTCTTCATGAGAAGTCTGGAAAATTTGTGTTTTGTTCTCAGTTCTGCCTCCTACTGCTGGGTTACTGTAGACTAATCACTTAAATTCCTATATTCCTCCATTTATTCCTGAAATGAGGATAAATTTCAGCAGTCAAACTTTGAGCAATTCTCTTGGCATATTTTGGGTGATTTCCTTGAAACACAACACATGTGCTAAAAGAAATGAGAAAAAAAAATCTCAGCCAGCCAATTCAGGGAAAATTATGGAGAAGCAAATTTGGGCTTAAAAGAAGGAAATAATTTCCTGATAATTAGAGCTATATCCAAAAAGTACAGTGGACTTCCCTGAGTGCAGAGGTGTGGTTATTAGACTCTAAGCTACTTGAGGGCAGGGACTACTTTTGTCTTTCTTTGTAGCCCAGTATTTAACCTAGTACCTGGCATATAACAGGCCTTTAATGCTTAACAACTGTTGACTGACTAGATTGGGGTGAATAGCAAAGTTTCCATGGGACTAGACAAGCGTAGATTTTTACCATTCTTTCCTGTTTTCCCCAACTGCTGGTGTGCTCCCTCACTAACCCTCTTATGTTTATTTTCTGTTTATTCTGTACATGTTGTTTTTTCACGTTGCATTTACTTATATCAGCACTTGTTATTTCCCCCAAGAGAAAGTAAGCTCCTTGAGAGCAAAGATTTATCTATATTATTATTATTATTAAACATATATTTATATATTGTTAATATTTGTCTTTATATCAGGGCCTAGTACATAAAGTTCTTGCTCAGACATTGTTTCTTTTTGGGGGGGGCAGGCAATTGGGGTTAAGTGACTTGCCCAAGGTCAAACAACTAGTTTTTGTGTTAAGTGTCTGAGGCTGGATTTGAACTCAGGTCCTCCTGACTCCAGGGCCAGTGCTCTATTCACTGCGCCACCTAGCCGCCCCTTCAGACATTGTTTTAATGGACCTAAATTCAGAATTTAAAAAGAACCCACCAAAGAATACATGGAAACTTTAGGCAAATGTAAAACCCCCATTACTTAACTATTGCCCAGTAGAGTCTTAAAGATCACAGCCATCTAAGCTCTCTTTACTATGACCTAGGCAGTGGTGAAACATTTGAAGCTTAATAGGATGTTCAGTCTACTTAGAAGTTAGATGAAAAACATTTTAAAAAGTAGTACCAAACTGTGGACATCCTGCCCATTCTGGAAAGGGGGGAGGGGCTAAATCCTCATGGCCCATTTATTGAACTGTGTGTCCTCTCGGACAATACAAGGGACAAGTGTCCAGCAGAAGCCTAGTGAGTTTTCTTATTTGTCAAGGCAAGAAGCATCAATTAGCAGTGGGATAGGGAAGGAAATGTAGAATTAATTGTGCAATTTTGCTAAATAGCAACTTGTGGATGGAGTGGGGACTGGAGAGAAGCCAAATACTTATTAAAAATTCCTCTTTCATAACAAGTTCTCCTTTTCAGTAACAGCTTTCAAGAGGAATTATTTTAGGACCTAGTTCTCTCTGATGGGGTGTGGAAATCCCCTTCCTCTTCAATAAAGGAACAGAAGAAGTTTACAATTCACTTCTGACTAGAAGTGAATTGTAACTTATGCTGTGGTCAGCTGAAGAGAATGAAGCCATATGGAAAAGGGGAGTAGCAGCCCAACCAAAAATGGGGTGTGGGGTGGGGCACACAATGGTAGAGTCATTTCCCTCTGCTCTTTTCTTGTTCTTTGGTCAAAATATGTGAATTTTCACAAAAAGAGATTCAGACTTTTGTTTCTGAGCAATTGTTCACATTTATAAAATGCTTTTAGGATTTGGACCTTACAAGAACTCTGTGAAGTAAGTATTATTATCATCATCAATTTATAGCTGAGGAAAATGAGTCTTAGAGAGGCTATGACCTTCCCAGTTTTATACAAGTAACATGTTATTAAGGTGAGATCAAGACACATGTCTTTCTGATTCTATTCTAGGACTTTTATCTGGTATATTACACTGCCCTTTATATTGTGCCATTATGTTTAATTAAGAATTTTTCTAAACCATCCTGGCATCCAGAGTAAGACGCAATTTGCTTTTATGTGGGTTGATTTAACAACCTTGTTTTGGATCATTCTGTAGAGTCCCCTTATTCATTTTCCCAACAGAATCATAGAATCACAAAAGCTCAGAATCGAAAGGGACCTCAGAGATCTGGTCTAAGATACAACTGATCATTAATTCTCTCTGCATTAAGCCCTTAGGGGTGTCTATGTACTCAAGGCAGGAGGACAACTCTGTTTTCTCTGGCTTAATTTTACTCTTCCTGCCCCCATTTATATTGTATGGTCCTTAGCACACAAGCTAGCAGCTATTCCATTGCTTGTACTCAAATGAGTATATCAATATTGTCAAATTAGATAATATTTGCAAAGTGCTTAGTATAGTGCCTAGCACATAGTAAGCACTATATAAATGTTTATTGTTATTATTATGGTTGTTGTTGTTCAGAGTTCTAACTAGGGTAGAGTGAAAAAAGCTTTGTCCCTGGGCAGCTAATTGCCTAAGGGTGGGAGATTGGTCCCCAGAGGAGATTATAGGGTTTCTGACAAACTCTTTTTTTTCTTTTTTTTTTAGGGAAGAAGACAGGGGTAGAACCTGGTATTATCAGTGGGTAAAGAGTGTCTAGAGCTGGGGACAGGAGGAGCCCTTCATAGGGCTAGAATAGAAAGGGGTACTTGTGATGGGAGGGGTGTGTGGCAGATTAATTATCTTCTAGGTATCCAATATCCGTCTTGGCCTAAGGGTGGAGAAGAATCCCTGGGTCCTAGCCCAAAAAGCCTGATACTATCCTTTAAGTGCCCAAAGCTATAACACAATGGCCACCTAGAAAGAAATGACAGCTCAAGGACTAGGGAACAGATTGAGAAATACCTTTCACCCACAATGATGGCCTGGATCAGGGACATACAGGGGTGGAAGATACTGTCTCCATCTCTACTGGAAACACCTTAGTTTCTTTCATCCCATGAACCTTACTTATCCTTGAAATTTTATCTGCATTTTAATCTTTCTGAGGCCTGGAACCTGGGAGGTTAGGGAGGATGACCAGGGCTCTTGGACTCCTGTAGAGACAGGGTTACCCTGCAGATATAGAAATGCTTCCCTAGTCCTTAAAATTCCCTTCAGCCTCTTAGCACTATCTGCCCCAGAGATGAGTTGGAAAGGGGTATTAAGGAATGGTAGAGAAGAGGACTGAGCTTGAAATTGTAGACTATTTATGGAGAGCAAGGTAGCTAGGTGGTGCAGCAAATAGAGTGTCAGACCTGGAGTTAGGAAGACTCATCTTTCTGAGTTCAAATCTGGTCTTAGACTAGCTGTGTGACCCTGGGTAACTCACTTAAATCTGTTTGCCTCACTTTCCTCATCTGTAAAATGAGCTGGATAAGGAAATGATAAACCACTCTAATCTTTGCCAAGAAAACCCCAAATAGGGACAAGAAAGAATCAGACACAATGGAAAAACTGAACAACTATGGAAAGCAAATATGATGTCTAGGCTCTTTTTTTTTGATCATGACTTTTAAGCAGTCCAGTAATTCTTAAATTCTCTCTTCTCAATCTATATTCCAGGTCAGTTGTTGTTCTAATGAAATAGTTCATATTTTCTTCTATTTTTTATTCATTTGATTTTGTTTGATTGTTTCTTGATGTCTCATGGAGTCATTAGCTTCCACTTCCAGTTCTAATTTTTAGGAATTATTTTCTTCAGTGAATTTTTGTATTTCTGTTTCCATGTAGCTAATTATGCTTTTTAAGGAGTTCTGCTCTTTAGTAGATTTTGTGCCTCTTTTACCATTTAATCTGTTCTGTTTCTTAAGGTGTTATTTTCCTTGGTATTTTTTGTGCCTCCTTTACCAAGATATTGACTCATTTTTTGCAATTTTTTTTTTGCACCACTCCCATATTTTCCCATTTTCTCCCCTCTGCTTCTCATATTTGATTTTCAAAATCCTTTTTGAGTACTTCCAGGGCCTGAGACAAATTCACATTTTTCTTTAAGGCTTTGTATGTAGCTGCTTTGATTTCATTGTCTTCTTCTGAGTTGATGTTTTGATCGTCCCTTTTGCCATAGTAACTTTCTATGGTCATTTTTTTGGTTGGTTGCTCATTTTTTCCAGCATATTTCTTTACTTTTAACTTCATGTCAAAGTTGAGGTCTGCTCCTGAGGTGGAGGAGGCACTGTCCCAAGTTTCAGGTTTTTCATTTTGTGGTTTTCCAAGCTAGTTCTGGGGTTTTGTAAGTTTTCAGTTCTTCCAAGGTGGTATGATCTAAAGAGAGATATGGTCTCTACTCTCCTGGCCTGTGCTCTGGCCTGTGAATGACCACAAGCACTCTTTTCAGCCCTGGAACTCTGATCAGGTACCTGAACTCTGACAGATACCTTTCTCCTGCCAGTGTATCTCCTTGTCTTGGGACTGTGACCCAGAACCATATATGGGCAATGCAACAGAGTCCTGCTCCCAGGGCCAGCAAAGGTCATTTGTATTCCCCTTCTGCTGCCACCATGATTTATTCACCCATGAGGCCTATGCTGGATTGTGCTCTACTCTCACTCCAATGAGACACCTTTCCTGCTGCCATTCTAAGTTGTCTTGGACTGGAAAGTTGTTTCACCCCATCTTTTCATTGGTTTTGTTGTCCCAGAATTCATTTTGAGGAATTATTTTAATTTTGTTTGGAGGGCAATTTGGGAAAGCTCAGGTGAGTTCCTGCATTTACCCCACCATCTTAGCTTGATACATTTTAAAAACATTATGAAAAGGGGTCAATAGGCTTCACTAGACTGCCAAAGGAATCCATGATACAGGAAAAGTTAAGAACACTTATTCTAGACCATCTCACTTTTTGATCTCATCAGCTTATATTGGTTCAATTATCATCTCTATTCAGATGATTCCAAGATCTAGACATCCAGACCTAACCTTTCTTCTAAGTTCTATCCTTATATCACCAACTGCCTTTTGGACATCTCAAAGTGAATGCCCCATAGTCATCTCAAAATAACATGTCCAAGGCAGAACTCATCTTTTCCCTCCAAATCCCCCACCTTTTCTGAAGTTCCTTATTTTATTTAAAGATACTACCCCCTCCTAGTCAGACTTACAATGTCAGTGTCATTCTCAACTCTTTTCTCTCACTCTCATTCTATACATTTAATCTATTACTAAGTCTTATCATTTCTACCTTCACTATATCTCTCATATGTTCCATTCTGTCCACTCATATATTGTCTATATTGTGAAATCAGTGTTGGATGGGTTAGTTCCTTTGTACATAGACCTAGACAATCATGAATCTACAATGATCAGAGTCTAGAATTAGATAGGAGATAGAAGGAGAAATTACAGTCTATTTTTTATTATTTCAGTCAACTTCCTGCTACAAAAGTCCATTTAAAAATCGTTCTCTGTATATGGTTGGAAATCATGAGCATCCTAACCTCTGAAGAATTATGATTGAAAGTTACTCATGGGGGCAACTAGGTAGCACAGTGAATAGAGCACCAGCCCTGGAGTCAGGAGGATCTGAATTCAAATCCACCCTCAGACACTTGATCACACTTACTAGCTGTGTGACCTTGGGCAAGTCACTTAACCCCAATTACCCTGCCTTCCCCCCTCCAAAAGGCCCCAAAAAAGTAATTCATAGGTAAGCGATAAGATATATCGTGTCTATAGAGAGCCACAACACCCCCCACCCACCCACCCAATAATGATTTCCATGAACGAAATGAAATAAGAGTCCTCAAGGCTGCATAAAGGAAAAGGCAGGAAGGAGTCAGGAATGTAGGAGTGAAGGATTACAAAGGGAAGGTGTTGAACTGTGTTCACAAAATATTAAAAGAACCAGCTGTAGATCTGAATTGGGTACATTTCATGTTGTTGTGTGTGGGGAGCAATCCCTCTCATGGTGTCATTTAAATAAAAAATCAAGTCAATCTCTATACATTTTCTTAAAACCTTTGCTGGAAAAAAGGAGAGCTGCCCCATTACACCATTGTTTACTGCCTGTGCCTGACTACTAGCACTTTCCAGCTGTGAGGTTTCATTTAAAATGAGCCACTGTGTGTTTTTAAAGGTGATATAGTACTATGGCAAATTTTGTTTGTTCTCATCCATGCTGCATGGATGGAGATCACATCAGCAGTGCTCCCCTCCAAATGCAATCAGTGAGAGGAACACAAGGATGATGGACTTCCTGAGCATCTTCAGATTTTACTTCAGGTCCTCAGTGCTTAGGTTGCTAGGGAACTGAGCAAACAGTGCATCTATCAGTGAAAAGGGCTTCCTGAAGTCAGACAATGCACTGTTTTTGTTAATGGCCTCAAAAAGCAATGGTTTCCAGGGAGCCAGGAAGCACCCAGAGTGCCTGCCTGGGGCCAGGTAAAGAGTCTGAATCTGTTTTGTACTCTAAGCATATGTGGGTGGCTTGTGTGGATGCTTACTTTGACTCGCCCTAGACTTCCTATCTCTTTTCACATCTCCATTTATTTAAAGGAAAGGACCAGATTCATTCATAAACTTTCTGGAAGAATAATGAAATCTTATTAATTCAGTATCTGCTAATTCAGCTTGGTACTGTGGAAAGAGCACTTGGTTGGGAATCAGGAATCTCAATCACTTATCGCAGAATCTTAGCATAGGAAGACACCTCAGAACCCATGTAATCTATTACCTGCCTGAATGAGAATTTCCTTAACAACATAACCAATGACGTCAGTCATCTAGCCTTTGTTTGGCCACTTCCAGTTATGGGAACCTGCCACCTTCCAATTCAGCCCATTCTATTCTTGGATAGCTCTAATTATTTGAAAAATTTCCCCACATAAAGACTAAATTTGCCACTCTGCAACACCTCCTCATTATTCCATGTATCAGGCAACTTCCAGATCTCGGCCATAATATTTGTGACCCCTGTCATTTCCCTGTGGCTTTCTCCAGTATTCCAGAGGCTTTTCTCAAATCAAACTGATCTTGAATTGCCTGCTCCTGCCCCCAGTGCTGTGGACTTTCCCAGGTCAGACCTTCTCTTGCTCCTTACTGCTGTGAGTTGGGTCTCCTGGGCCACACGGTATTGGTCACAAGGTTGGATCTTTAGAAGGGGCCTTGAACAGACTAATCCCATGCCTTCCTCAATTGACTTCTTTCCAGCCAAATGATGTTCTATCTGAACTCATTTAACATATTCCTTTACTTCATATTCTCCCTGTCTCAATGATTCTGAACCTCTGTCACTATACAAACCCCATTTCACATTCCCATTGACTCATTCTCTTACTCCCATCCCCTTTAATCCTATTCTCCAAATGTCCCACTTCAGATCTACCCAACTTTTCCACTGTGCTTTCTGGAATGCCTGCTCCATAATTAACAAACTTGCTTTCATCTTCAACTTTGTCACCTTCTAGCTTTTACTGAGTTCCTTTCTGAGGACATGGCATCCATGACCACTCTTTCCAGTCCTGGTTTTACTTTCCTTCATATTCTTTCACCCTTCAACTCAAACTCACTGGTTGCAATGGGTCAATCAGAATACTCTTTTCTCATCACTGACACTTCCAGATTCTTTTTCAGACTTACCACTCAGCAACTTCTCTTTTGATAGTCATTCAACCCAAATTTGTCACCCAATAAAGACTCTAGTAGCTGTTATCCAGTAATCCCCAGGATATTCTCATTTCTTCCTCAATGTGTTTAATACCTGGTTCACAGTCTTTCTACCACAACATCTATCCTCATACTGGGGGACTTCAACATACATACAAAAATACCTTAGCCTCCCAGTTCCTCAATCTACCCATTTCCCAAGGCCCTCTCCTCTATTGTACCTCAGTTAATGATCATACCCTTGATTTTTCCCTTACTTACCATTATTCTGCATTGGAACATCCATAATCATGAACTTTAAAATTCCTTTATAAGATAATAATCTCCTATTATTCCATCATTCCCTCTACCTCTTGATCTCTTAACCCTTTTCTTCATTATCATAATGACCTCCAATCTTCCCTACTCCTCAATTCTTTCCCATATTATCACCCCTATACTCTCTTTATATACTTGGACTCTTTGGCAAACCAGTTTGATTCTACAATGTCATTTATACTTATTCCTGGGACAAGACATTCCATCTCTTGATTGCATTTTTGCTTACTATTCCTCATTCTTAGAATGTTCTCCCTCCTTACCTCCACACCCTGGTTTCCTTCAAAATTTAGCTCAAATTTCACCTTCTACAAGACACCTTTTTTGCTGGGGGGTTCCCTCTCTCACCCATTGATCTCTCCCTTTGAGATTACCACCAATTTATGTTGTCACCTCAAACAGAATGTGAGTTTCTTGAGAGAAAGGGTCATGTTGTTGCCTTTCTTTATAATCCTATGGTTTAGCATTGTGCCTGGCATATAGTAAGCACTTAATGAATACCTATTGACAAAATGAGAGGTCAGTAGACTTTGGGAACAGGGAGTCTGGGAGTGTGGTCTGGCCTCTGCCCCCAGAGGGAGAAGTGGCTGAGGTGCCGCAGCCATGCAGCTGCTGCCATGTGGCTGCTTCAGAGTTCCTGGCCTGCAGATTGTAGGGGGACCAAGCAGCCAGTCTGAGGGGTAATCACTCTTTCTTTAATGTGCTTGGATCTGGACTGCTGTCTAGGATGGAGGTCTTGTGGTGTGTGGCCAGGTGCCAGAGCAGGTAGAGACTTCAGAGAGAGCAGCCAACTAATAACTCTGGCAGCTGTGAAAACCCCAGCAATTTGGAACAAAACGAGTTCTACTGTGGCAAAAAGCTCAAAAGTCAAGTAATTGAGTGGCAACATGAGCAAGCAAAGGAAGCAAAGCAAGGACAGCAATCCAACTTTAGATTTCTATTTTGGGGACAAAAAGGATCAAATCATGGAACAGGAGGAAGACAACAAAGTCAGAACTCCTGCTCCAAAAGCTTCTAAGAAAAATATGAATGGCTTACAGGCCATAGAGGAGTTTAAGAAGGATTTTGTAAACCAAATAAGAGAAGTGGAGGAAAAATTGGGAAGAGAAATGAGAATGATGCAAGAAAATCATGAAAAGAGAGTCAACAACCTGACCGAAGAAAATAACACCCTTAAAAATAGACTAACTCAAAATGGCAAAAGAGGCTCAAAAAGCCAATGAGGAGAAGAATGCCTTAAAAAGCTGAATTTGCCTGATTGGAAAAAAAAATCTCACTGAAGAGAATAATTCCTTCAGAATTAGATTAGAGCAAATGGAAGCTAGTGACTTTGTGAGAAATCAAGATACTATTAAACAGATCCAAACAAATGAAAAAATAGAAGGCAATGTGAAATATCTCATTGGGAAAACCACTGACCTGGAAAATAGATCCAGGAGAGATAATTTAAAAATTATTGGACTGCATGAAAGCCATAATAAAAAAAGAACATAGAAATCATCTTACAAGAAATTCTCAAGGAAAATTGCCCTAATGTTTTAGGACCATAGGGCAAAATAGAGGTTGAAAGAATCCACCTATAACCTCTTGAAAAAGATCCCAAAAAGAAAACTCCTAGGAATATTATAGCCAGGTTCTGAAATTCCCAGATCAAGGAGAAAATATTACAAGCAGGCAGGAAGAAGAAATTTGAATATTGTGGAAACACAATCAGGATAACACAGTATCTGGCAGCTTCTATACTAAGGGATCAAAGGGCTTGGAACATGATATTCCAGAGGTCAAAGGAGCTGGGATTAAAACCAAGAATCACCTACCCAGAAAAACTGAGTATCATGTTTCAGGGGAAAATATTGTCATCCAATGAAATAGAGAACTTTCAAGCATTTTTGATGAAAAAAACCAGAGTTGAATAGAAAATTTGACATTCAGATACAAGAAGCAAGAGAAGCAGGGGAAGGCAAACAGGGAAAAGAAATCATAAGGAACTTATCAAAGTTGAACTATTTACATTCCTACATCGAAAAATGATAATTGTAACTTATGAAACTTTTTTCAGTATGAGAACAGTTGAAGAGAATATAAATGTATATATATGTATACATACATATATGTGTATGTATAGGAGGGTATATGGGCATATGAATACATATGTGAGTGTGTGTATATAAGTATACAGGTATACATAGACAGAGGGCATAGGACCAATTGAATAGGAAGGGATGATACTTAAATGGTGAAATTGAGAGGTGAGAGAAGAATATAATGAGAGGAGAGGGGAGAGGTAATATATAGAAGAGGTAAGGGAAAACTGTTACAATGGAGGGGAAGAACAGGAAGGCAAAAGGAAATGGGTCAACCTTATTCTCATTGAATTTGGCTCAGGGAGGGAATGACATACACACTAAATAGGGTATCTCACCCTAAAGGAGAGTAGGGGGGAAGGGGATGAGAAGGGGGATGATGGAGGGGAGGGCAGTTTGGGGGGGGGGAGGGAAGTTAAAAGCACACATTTTTTGAAAAGGAACAGGGTCAAAGTAGAGAATAGAACAAGTGGGGGTGGGATAGGATGGAGGGAAATAAAGTCAGTCTTTCACAATATATCCACTATGGAAATGTTTTGCATAGCTACATGTGTACAACCCATATTGAATTGCCTATCTTTCCAGTAAGGGTGGGTAATGAGGGAGGAAGGGAAAGAATCTGGAATTCAAAGTTTTAAAATCAAATATTAAAAAAAATATATATATATATCATTATTTTTTACATGTAACTGGGAAATAAGATATACAGGCACTAGGGTATAGAGATTCATCTTGCCCTACTGGAAATTCAGAGGGGGCATGGGGAAAGATATAGGAGAGAGCAGATTGGGTGAGGGGGTATACAGTGGGATCACTGTTTTGGGGTGGTGTGTAGGGGAAAGATGGGGAGAAATTTGTAACTCAAAATCTTGTGGAAATAAATGATGTAAACTAAAAATAAACATAAAATTTAATTAAAAAAATAAAATAAATGTGAGCTATTCTCCTTGTTTAGCCTCCAAAGGAGTAGGTCATTTAAAGCCCTATAGTATCCTAGACCTAGAGCTAGAAGAAACCTTGGAAGTATCTAGTCAAAACTCTTTTTATACAGAGGACACTGATGCCAAGAAAACTTGAACAATTTGTCCAAGGTCTCAGAAATAGTAAGTAACAGACATGGAATATGTATTCAGGACTTGTGACTTTCTGCTTTGAACTCTTTCCTTTATGCTACACTGCTTCCCTTGAGAAAGGATGAGATTTGTAAAGTGTCCTCTTTGAATATACATACCTTGTTAGGTAATTTGATGATCTTTACCAGTCTTGCAGGAAAAGAAATTCCCCACACCAGTTACAGAGTGACACTGGAAGTCTCCTTCTGTTCCCAATTTTAACCTGATATGGGCACTTTTCTTTTCTTTTTTTTTTTTTAAGCAATTGGGGTTAAGTAACTTGCTCAAGGTTACACGTCCAGTTATTTCTGGGTGTGGTGATGAGTATCTGAGCCCGGATTTGATCCAGGTCATCCCAACACTGGAGCCGGTACTCTTACTCGCTGAGCCACCTGGCTGCCCCTAAGCAATGGGGGTCAAGTAACTTGCTCAAGGTTACATGGCCAGGTGTTTCTGGGTGGGTGCTAAGTGTCTTTTTTTGGGGGGGGCACTTTTCTAAATGCTAACTCTCCCTTAGTTGGAGAGCTACCAAGCAAGACAGGAGGAGGTAGCTGTGGCTTCTGGGCTGATCATCCATTTTAACCATTAACGGTTTTCTGTTCAATAACTATATGTATCTCCAAGTGTCGCCCAGGCTGAGCTTTTGACAAATGTGTTCCAGGTTCTCTGACAATTAATTACAGACCAATCAAACAAGGATAATGAGGTTTTGATGTAAAGTGGTTAGAGGAGACTAAGGTACCAGGCTGATTGGCAGGGGTGGGAGTGGGGGAGTGTTCAATGGCTTAGAATCTAAATTCTAGCTTTCTCCCTTGGTTTTCTGGGTATTAGATCAAGTCACATTTTGCCTTGGCTCTGTATTTGGCAAAATGGGCCACAACACTAGTGGGACTGAAAAAAAGATTGTTAAATGTCCTATAACTGGAAAGATAGCTCAGGGAGAGTTGGACTTGAGCACAGGTGGATTAGTTACTTAAAGAAAGTAATCAAAGGCAAAATATATCTCTCTCCCCTCCCCAAAATCTCTTCCAACATTCTGCCATGGATATATTAAATTTTACCATTAGCTTCATTCCTGAAGGGCCTTCTAGAGATATGTGGATTTCAGCTTAGTTAAGGCTCAGTCTTACCTAAAAAGGAGAAGGTTAGCATGGTATATCCATAGAACTATCATTGGAGTTCAGATAAAGATTGATCTGAACTCAGATTCCATTTCTGTTCCTGATTATCTGTGTGATCTTAGGCAAAGCATTACCTCTGAGCCTCAATTTCTTATCTGTAAAATTAGGAGAATAATACTTGTTCTACCTTTTTCAAGAAGTTTTTGTAAGGATCAAATGAAATAATATAGAAAAGGTACTTTTCAAACCCTCAAGTATATAATAAGATAGCTAACATTTATGTAGTACTTATTGTGTGCTGGGCAGTGAGTGTGCTAAGAACTTTACAAATATTATCTCATTTGAGTCTTTTTTTTTGGAGGGAAGAAGGCAGGGCAATTGGGGTTAAGTGACTTGCCCAAGGTCACATGGCTAGTTTTGTGTTAAGTGTCTCAGTCTGTATTTGAACTCAGGTCCTCCTGACTCCAGGGCCAGTGCTCTGTTCACTGCAGCACCTAGCCGCCCCAAATCTCATTTGATTCTTACAACAACATTGCAGGCAGGTGCTATTATTATCCCCATTTTATAGAGGAGAAAACCAAGGCAAACAAAAGTCAAGTGATTTATCCAAGGTCATACAGTAGTAAGTGTCTGAGGCTGTATTTGAATTTGAGTGTTCTGACTCCAGGCTCAGTTCTCTGTGCACTGTATCACTTAGCTTCCCTATACCAGTAATTATTAAGTCACTTTCCCATTAACTTGGATTAGTTGAGCAGGGACAAATATTCTTTGTATACAAATAGAGATCTGGTTAAATTCATAATAGAGAAGAAAAACCAATAAGCAGTTCATAATAGGGAGAAAAACCAAATGGATGAAGAATGCTCATTGCTCAGGTTATGCATATGGGCAAGTGAATGGTTACCCTATTGAACTCATTCATTAGTACTGATATCTTGGCAATACTAGCAAAGGGGCAGTGAACTTGGCCTAGAATTACACAGGACTGGACTGGTTCACCTTTTGGAAACTGCAACATTCTTTCAATGACCCTCAAACTTCTCCCCCAAAATAAAGGTCCACCATTTTAAGTGCCAGATTCTTCTGGTGATGTTATGTGACTGTGAATGATGGCACACTAGGAATGTTGGAAGAACTGAAATTGATTATGAACTAAAAGGCCATACTTCAAGAAATGGGGTTTCACCAGGTTTAATGCTGATCAGTGTGGGGATATGACAGCTGATAGTTGCTTCATTCCTAATGGATGTGGGGTTAAGTACATCCCAAACCAAGACCCTTTAGACAAATGACAGCAACTCCACTCATGAGGGATGTGTCTCCTACACGAGCATAAATGAAATTACATACTACTACTACTAAAAAAAAAAGAGGAGCACATTAGGCTAGAGCAGATTGCAACACGTTAGGTTCCTTTTAAATATCTGTACTGAGAATAAAGGCTGAGGTTGAAGGTTTTTGTGGTTTATAGTGAAATGGATTTGAGCTTGGGATAATCTGGGCTATGAGAAATAGTTTCATTTCCTGTTCTCTTCGGTCAAAAAGCAAGAGACTATCCTGAACAAGTAGGGAAAATTTTCAATTTTGTATCTTAGAAGAGAAGCACCTTCCTTTTGGCCCAGCAACTATGGAAGGCCAGGAGCCTCTGTCCATCTCAAGGATCTGACTGAAACCCAAAGGGGATTTGAAACCCAGTAATATAAGTATAGTCAGCTAATTAACTGACTCTCTGGTCGACTTTGACATTGCAAAGGAAGGAACAAGGGGTACAGAGCTACTAGTGATTTTCTTTTAGGGAGAGTTAAGGTCAGCTCATTGGAAATTGTTCTCTAAAGTGAGGGGAATGGGCTGGATGATCACTAAGGTTCTTTGGGGCTCTAAAATTCTAAGACAGAATCTCTAAAGTGGGGGGAAAAGAAAATAAGGAAATTTACATGATTGGAGGGGTTAGGTGGTGCAGTGAATAGAGCACAGGCCCTGGAGTTAGGAGGACCTGAGTTCAAATGAGACCTCAGGCACTTGACACAATTACTAGCCGTGTGACTTTGGGCAAGTCACTTAACCCCAATTGCCCTCTAAAAAGCAAAAAAATAAAAAAAATTATATGATAATTTTATTGTATATTTGAAAGGAAAAGAAGTTGTACATAACAGATTGACAGTTTCATGTGCAATCATCTTTTCATTATAGTATGTTATAGAAATGCCTATTTTGCTCCATAAATTAAAAATAAAATAAATAAAAAAATTCTAAGGCAGAGAATATAATTCATGTTCCACTGAGGCACTGTTTTTCTAGCACACTCGAGAGCATATAATACATACTATGTACCTATGAATCCATAAAACTGGATATCTAGGCCATGATTATGAATTTAGAAAGATTTTTTAAAATTATAGGTATAAATATGAACATTTGAATGATTTGACTGTATGAGTCCCACTTTCTTACTTCCTGTTTTCACAGCAAGAATTTGTCTTCCTTTTCCTCTTCTTCCTTCTTATGCTTATGAAAAGGTGCTGGGCTTTAGCCTGGTGGCATAGAACATGACCTGCTGGGCCATGGTAAGTAACTTAATAAGTGTTAGTTGATTGACACATATTTCTGGTTAAGTCCCTGCTGCTTGGGCAGATTATTCTGAAATCCTGAATAAATGGGGCCATTTCAGCCATCACCAGGCACAGGACCTATATTTCAGTCTTGCTTTGAAAGCTATAACCAAATAAGCTATTAATTGCATTGTCATTTTCAGAGAATTCAATTCCACAAGGTGGTCTTCAGCTAGCTCACACAGGAGATATTTCAGAAAGCTCCCAAATGCAATTTAACTTCTCACCATCAATCATTCTCCTGAAAAGAGTTTAAGATACTCCTCTAAAGCCTTAGTCAGTGATGCCTCTGAGGGAATATTGGAAAAGCACCCTAGAAGAAATTGCCCCAGGCAGAAAGGGGACCAGTAAAAAAAATTATCTAACCACCTGGGTAGGTGTCCTTTTGAGGATTTTCTCACTTTCTTGGCCTATCCAGGAAAACAGGGAAAATTTACACACGTTGTTTCCTTAGTATCCTCAGAATGACTTACCATATGTGAGACACACTTCACAATCTTAGAGAAAAAGAAGTTTTGTAATGGAGGCACTGCCAGTGGGAACCCAGACTTTAGACCACAAGCAATGTTTTCTGCCTGCTTCAATTCACTACATGGAGGCTTAGTGGTCCTGCTTCCAGGCATGAGGACTCCTTCCCCTCTCTTAAGAGCATGCTCTGGTGTTTTTTATTTCCTGTCAGCTTACTATGTAGTAAGGAAAAGCCTTTTAATTGGCTGCAGAGCCAAACTAAGTGTGCAAGCAATGGGCTTGAATGAATGGAAGATCTTTCTTTTCCTGATGATGAGTGAGGTAAAAATTACTGTGAGGCTCTGGGTAGGGAGAGAATGGCCTGCTGCCTTCTCCCTACCACTATATGCCTTTTTTCTACACTTGACCACCATGTGGCCCTGAATGCATAGTAGTATCTCTGTTTTGGTCTTTGCTGTTCTTTCTTAATTTTAGGTGAATGGGTATTGGGGTAGTAATGGAACAAATTATGACCTCATGACCAGGAACTGGAATCCATAGGAGGGTATGCTGGTAGCTACAGCAACCAAGGCTGGTGAAGAGTCAGCCCTGATGAGTATCAACATGACAGCCCATCAGTCAATTGACTTAGAAGACACATGAAAACTAGGGAGTGACTGACATCCTATCCAGAAGTGAACTTAGTGGGAATTCTGCAAAGAGAAAAGGATCTACAGAGACAGAATGCACTCCTCATCCTTACCCTGCCACAGATGGGGATGGTGGAATTGTTTTCTAGTAATCACTTTAAGGCTAGATCTATTCTCTGCAGGGATTGAGGGTTTGTGTAGAAGAGAGAATCTACCATTGATTTAAGACATGGTTCTATACTTTCTCAGTAAATATCCCTTTGTTAAAGCTAATTAATTAATTAATATTTAGAAAAGATGAACTGGTTAAATGATATTGAGGTATATTAACTTAGCAATTAATATTGAGAAGATAGCCAATGTCACCTCAATAATAATAGTAAAAAACTATAAACCATCTTCGGGCTACCCCCAAAATTCTGAGAAGTAATGGAGCTCTGGTTAAGAGTGGACCCAGTGTACATGTGCTATAAATGAGGCCTCATCTGGAATAAATATTGGATCCTTTGGATTTGTAGGGTCTATCTTTATTGACATGCCACTTTTTTGGAGTTGCTGGAGAAAAAATTTTCATTTTCTTTCTTCATATTGTTTTAGGCTATAACTGTATAGCCAGATTTCTGGTGTGTAAGACCAGTATCTTTGAGATGTTTGCTTGGTTGAATGCTTATATACTATATTGTGTTATGAAGTATTGAATTTTTACCCTTAAAATCCTGGTGCCTAGCTCATAAATACTCCTTTTTTCCCTTTATACAGACATAAACTGCTTTCCTTGCTGTGGAATCCTTATGAAATTATGGTCTGTAAGGTTTACCTATTGACCTAAAGCCCCCAAGTAATAAACCTGAAGTATAATCTCTCTTGATAGTCTCACACTTGTTTGAGGTTTACTTGATCCTGTTTTCTTTCCTCTTGAACTTATACTGATTGTCCTAATTTGATAGGTTTGGAATTCCATTAGGATTGTGGAAACGTATCCTGGAGGAATTTTTATGTGCCTTGTGTAGAAAGGGACACCTAGAGATTTTGTTTGGCTTTCTAGTTGGATTTTCTATGAGTTTCTGAGATACTTAAAGAAATTATGGGTACCTTTTGTTGTTCTAGGGAACCAGAGAAGTTGCAGCATTATACTTGGTCTATGATTATGGGTCCAGAGGAAAGGTAGGTCCCCTTTAGTGGAAGAAAGAAAGGACAAATCTCCCTCAGACTGCAGTAATTGATACTTGAAAATTCCTTGTCGGCACACTGTGTGGTGACAAAAAACCTTTTATTTGGCTGCTGAGCTGGAACTTGGCATGAAAGTAAAAGCAGGAGGCACATCATTGGCTACTGTATCTCCCCCCTCCCCCAGTGGCTCAAACAAGTTTTGCCTCATTGGCCATCAGGTAAAGTTCTGTTCCTGGAGCCTTTTACTTAAACACTTAGTTTGGACTCATCAGTCAATTAAAAGACTTTTTGTAACTATGCAATAACCCAACAGAAAATAGAAAATATCTGGGCATGCACTGAAATGAAGGTGGGATGAGGGAAGTAGGGGACCACTCTGTTGAATATACTCAGAAACGTGCTCACCAAACCCCCATGAAGTGGATTGTAATAGGCAGACAATATGGTGCATGCATTAAGGACCGGGTGCCATTGGATAGTCTCTCATTATAATCATTAGAAAAAGGGAGAGGGGGACAAAACATTGATTCTTGAATGAAGATCAATTATTCCAAAAGGAATATTTAAACGTGAGCATCGCTTATAGTCCTTGAGTAGGGACTTGTTGAAGGGGTGCAGGTTGTTAATCAAGAATTCTAAGGAGAATAAAGTTTTTTTTTTTCCCTAAAGTACTTTCTAACGCTAAATCATACACATGCTTGGGTTCCTGGTGAGCAAGAGGAAGCAGGTTCTCAAGGACAGACTGAATGCTTGCAGGTTTTGCTTTGTTTACTAAATGTTTATGCTCCAAAGGAACTGGGCCCCTTTAATCTATTTTTTTTTTCTTTCTGGGGTGAAAAGCTGCACAACTAAGACTCTGAAACAAAGGAGAGATGCTTTGATAATGATTTCTTCTGCCCCCTAACAGTTCTGTCTTAGTCCATCATTCTGTGCTAGTCAAAGGTGGGTTGAAGTGGTATTTATTCTTTCCCTCTTCAACAATTAGTCATTTCTCATGATTCCTATCTCTGCTATGGGCACTTGTTTCACCTAGTCTCAGGCAAAGTCAGAGGGTCTCTAAAACTTTCCAATTTTTTGTGGCACCTTTTCTATATAAAAAAGGTAAAAGCTTCCTGTGTTCTCTTCTCTCCAACTGGTATCACTCCACATTCTCCAGGCCTCCTGTGTTTTTTGTTCTCAAGTCTCTTGCCATCACTATGCATGTAGTGGATATAGCACTGGACCTGAGTTCAAATCTGGTCTCAGACACTTACTAGCTGTGTGACTCTGGGCAAGTCACTTAACATCTGTCTGCCTCAAATGTATACAGGGATAATAGCATCTACCTCTCAGGGTTGTTATGAGAATCAAATGAGATCATATTTATAAATCCCTTAGCATAATAGTAGATGCATGAAAAATGCTTGTTGCCTTCCTCTTCCCTTCTAGTTATTTGAGTGTGAAAGGAAGGCGCAGCACCCATTACCAAAAAAAGTTGACATTTTATTTAGTGCCTTTTGATTTACAAAGCTTTACATACATTATCTCATTGATCCTTATAAAACAAAAGAAAAAAAATCTGTTTTGTTGTTTTCTATAGTTTTCATAACATAGCATAACAGTCTATAACTTATAATCTTGAATAATTGTCTGGGCCCAGTTTAAATTGGTTTAAATGATTTATTTGCCCAGGGTCACACAACTAAGTTTCAAAAGCAGAACTTGAACTCAGATCTTCCTGACTCCAAGTCTAGCACATTCTTCACTATGCCACGTTGTTTCTCGCTTACCCACAAGATTATAAAAGCAGGAATTTGGAACAATATGAAACAAAGAATTATGGAAAGGCCTTACCATATCCTCACTTGGCTTATTTTGTTCCATGTCTTACCCATTACCTTGAATTTAAATGGAAATGGAGAGAATATTGGATGAGGGTGGAGTAAGAATAATGGTAAGACCTCAGACCAACACAGGTCTGGGTGGCTTGTTACGGCAGCAGTAGAAGATTCACAAAGGAGTCAAAGTCATTGTCTTCAAGTATTTGAAGGATTATTATGTGGAAAGAAGATTGTACTTGTTCTATTTGATTCCAGAGAACAGAACCAGAAAAAATGGGCAGAAGTAGCTAAGAAGGCCTGTTCTCTGACAATAGGCATATTGTCAGAGAAAAAAAGCCAAAAGTACCCTCCCTCTGACACCCCTCCAAAGTCCCCCAAACTTCCAAAAAATTAGAGTTATTCAAAGGAGAAATGGTCTGCCTCAAGAAATAGGGGGTTTCCCCTCTTTGGAAGTCTTTAAATAGACACTGTATTGTAACTTGTCAGGTATATTGCTGTGAGGATTCCTCCAGAGTATAGGTAAAACTAGATTAGCCACTGAAGTCCCTTCCAAACCTCCAAATTCTGTGCTTTTTGAAGGGGTGCAGGTTGTCAATCAAGAATCTAAGGAGAATAATGTTTTTTTTTCTAAAGTACTTAGTATTTATTTATTATTATTATTTTTTAAAGCAATTGGGGTTAAGTAACTTGCTCAAGGTTACATGGCCAGGTGTTTCTGGGTGGGTGCTAAGTGTCTGAGCCCGGATTCGATCCCCAGGTCATCCTGACACTGGAGCCAGTGCTCTTACTTGCTGTGCTACCTGGCTGCCCCTCTAAAGTACTTTCTAACCCTAAATCACATGCATGCTTGGTTGGGTTCCTGGTGAGCAAGAGGAAACAGGTTCTCAAGGACAGACTGAATGCTTGCAGGTTTTGCTTTACTGGCTAATTGTTTTATGCTCCAAAGGAGTTGGGCCCCTTTAATCTAATTTTTTCTTTCTGGAGTGAAAAGCTGCACAATTAAGACTCTGAAAAGAAACACAAAGTTAAATCTTGCCATTTCTACCTTTACATCATCTCTTGCTGCCAACCCCTCCTCTATTCATTTAACTACCACCTTACTTCAGGTCCTCATCACTTCTCACTTGCATGATTGCAATAGCTTCCTATTTGTATCCCAGCCTCAAGTCTCAATCCACTTCAGCCTCTCCTCCACATGGTTCGCAATGTGATTTTCCTTAAGAGTAGATCTAACTATATATCTCTCCTACTCAATAAATTCAAATGGCTTCCTACTGTTTCTAAAAGCCTTTCCTTATCTTGTACCGACTTACCTTTACTTCCCCATTGTGCACTACTTCCCCTCATATACTCTTGTGACCCAGTCAAACTGACCTTCTCTCTGTTCCATACATAGGACAATTCATGTCTTTTTCTGCACCTTTACACTGACTGTCCCTTAGGTACTCTTTCCTTATCTCAGCCTCATAGAATCCCTCTCTTCCTTCAACACACAGTTCAAGCACCAACTTCTCAAAAAACCTTTCTTAATCCCCTCAACTACTAATTATCTTCTTCTAAAACTACCTAGTATTTAACTACTTGGTATTATTCCCCTTAATGTATATATACACATATGTATGTATACATATGTGCATGTGTGTGTATGTACGTATGCATATATATACACTCACACATACACATGCACTTATATATCTATGTGCGTACATTCATTTTGTTTCCCACATTAGAATGTAAGATCCTTGAATATAGAAATTATTTTATTGACTGTATTTGTATCCCTAGGACCTAGCTAGATATCTGGCATGCAGTAGGCACTTAAAAATGCTTATTAATTGGTCAAGGTTCTAGGACATCATGGAAAGACATCAGCAGCCCTGCAGTGTCAGAGTTGTGAATTGCCCTCCTCATGCACATTCCTTAGTTATGACTAATATTTCCAATGGTCATACGTGTAGGGGGAGAGTGGGTCCCAGATTTATGGGGAAAACGTTCTATGACTACTTTTCTTACTTACTGTGTTGTTTCATTAAATGTCTTTGTCATGAACCCAATTATATTCTCTGGTTGTCTAGTAAAAAGTAAACCCATCGGTGGGGGCTCACTAGCTCTGTTTTTTATGTTTGTGTATTTTAATGAATATTGACCAATAGAATGTCTTGACTCTGTAATAATAGCTTGTCTTGATGGATATATGTGAGTGGTGGTGGGGAAGTGGGTCTGACTCTTTAGTCACAAACCACGGTCGTAGTTTCCTGACACGAAGCTCACAGGTGATATAATCAACAATGTAGAGCTTTCTTTTTACTCTTCTTTGTATCAAGGGAAGTTTTGCTTGTAGCTAAGGAGGAGAGAGGGAAATGATGAAACATGAAATTGGTACCTGGGTGACTCTTACAAACTGGTTACTTAATAAGGGGACAGAATAAAAGAATGTCTGTAAACAAGTTAATCTTTAAAGTCTATATTATGATCTAGAAATAGATAATCTATTAATTAAGATGGCATTCTTTCATTGAATTTTATTTTCACTTAGGGAAATAAATAAAAATTTCCTAAAATAAAACTCCTAAATAAAATAAAACTCTCATTTAATGAAAATAAAATTCGGGGCGGCCAGGTAGCACAAGTAAGAGCACCGGCTCCAGTGTTGAGAAGACCTGGAGATCGAATCCCGGGCTCAGACACTTAGCACCCACCCAGAAACACCTGGCCGTGTAACCTTGAGCAAGTTACTTAACCCCAATTGCTTAAAAAAAAAAAAAAAAGAAAAGAAAATTCAATGAAAGAATGGCATTTTAATTAATAGCAGTATTCAATGTTAGGTAATGATTATCTTCTGACGTGGGAGAAAATGTTCCATGATTACCTCTATGGGTCTATTCTCTACTGTGGACCTTTAATAATAGAATTTTGATGGGCAGATTCTGTGGAATGGAGAGTGGTGGTGATTGGGGCTGAGATGGGGTGAGGGAACAGGGTTTGGTAGAGATCTGAGAGGTGTCATTAAAGAGAATCTGGGTAGATGGGGAAAAGAGGGGTGCAGAGTAATTATTATCTGAACATTATTTGAGCTTATTGACCTCTGAACCTCACCAGTCAACTTTGTTCCCCAAATAAGCTGAAAATTAAAGCATCTCAGATCAGAGATAGGAGAACTTGATGGAAAAGACAACAAAGGGGTAACAATTTTGAAGCAAGAAGAGACAGCAGTTTAGGTTACATCTTGGAGGGAGCTCAGCTAGTTAATGGGAAAGAATGAACATTTAATGTTTCCAATTCAATTCAATCCAAGCCAATTCAACAAATATTTATTAGGCACCTATAAATCACATAGGGCGGCTAGGTAGCACAGCGAGTAAGAGCACCGACTCCAGTGTTGAGAAGACCTCCAGATCGAATCCTGGGCTCAGACACTTAGCACCCACCCAGAAACACCTGGCCATGTAACCTTGAGCAAGTTACTTAATCCCAATTGCTTAGGGGCAGCCCAGTGGCTCAGCGAGTAAGAGCACTGGCTCCAGTTTCGGGATGACCTGGATCAAATCCGGGCTCAGATACTCAGCACCACACCCAGAAATAACTGGCCGTGTAACCTTGAGCAAGTTACTTAACCCCGATTGCTTTAAAAAAAAAAAAGAAATCACATAGTCCAAGTATTAGGTACTGTTGTTAGGCCCTGGGATTACAAAGACAAAAATGAAACAATCCTTGTCCTCAAGGGAACATAACATTTTTATTGATAAGAAAACAAAATGTATGTGCAAAGTCATTTCGGAAGAGAGAGATTATTAACAACTGAAAAGGGATTAGGAGGTGGTACCTGCACTGTGCTTTGAAAAAGACAGGGATTTTATACAGTAGAGAGGCAGTCCAAATATAGAGGACCACTTCAGCAAAGATAGCTTTGAGACAGATTATTAGGTGCAAGGAACGGCTAGAGAGAGTTTAATTGGATGAGAGTTCATGAAAGGGAGTAATAGGAAATGAGACTGGGAAAGATGGAGCCATATAATACTAGACTGAAGATATTGTATTTTATCTGAGATACAGTAGGGAGTCATGGAAAATATTTGAGCTGGAGAGTCACATGGTCAGGTTGGTGTTTTCCCTACATCACACTACCTTTTGTATGAGGAAATTGTTGTAAACTAGTGAATTTTCTGTAGGTTAATGTGGCTTAGTGTTTACATATTTTTCTCTCATGTCATCCCTTGATTGTATTTCCCACAAATACAATAAGAGATCATCACGTTTCTATAGTAATTTAAGACTAATAAAAATATTTTATATACAACAACCTTATGAAGTAGGTAGTAGGATTACAATTATCCCCATTTTATAGATGATAATAGGAGTTCTTAACCTTTTTTTCCTTCGACAATCTAGTAAAGTCTATAGACCCCTTCTCAAATAATGTTTTTAAATGCACCCAATAATACACAAAGGAAATCAGCTGTATTGAAATAAAGCTATTATTTTTCCCCATCCAAGTGCATGGACCCCCTGAAATCTCTTTTCAAATAAGAATCTCTGCTCCAAGTGGTTGTGATTTGTTCAGGGTTGTATATCTAGGAAATTCCAGAGACAGGATTTGAACCCAGTTCTCACCTGACTCTAAGTCCCTTGCTCTTTCCACTATGCCAGGCTTCTTCTTAAAAATGTTCCAAACATTATTATATTGTTTTAGCAAATAATCTAGCATATATGGGTGGGTAGAGGATGTTATATGTGGAAAGAACTGTAGTCTGGGGAACAGAGACTTACTCAGAATGTGAACTCTCTTACGGGAATGCTGAGGGTTTAGATTATCACTATGAAAAGAACATTCTTTGAACAGATGACTCCAAACCTCTCAGGAGACTGATTCAACAGTCAGGAGACAACATGGCACTGTCTGGGATGCTGATTGATGGGGGTCTCTCCTGACTTATCTCTGGCAAATCCAAAGAAAGGTAATGTGAATTGATTAGCTTTTTCCACATCACGAAACAAGGACCTCAGAATATTTGTCAGATTGTGACCCTATTTTTCACACAGTCAAGAGTCTCAGAGTATGACTGAACTATTTACTAAATCCAGTGAAGATGTGGATTTAAGGGTGGTGTGATGGTTAGACAGTTTTAAAGCTGTTTTAGTCATTGCTTTTTCAGTAAAAGGAAAAAGAATATTGGATTGATGGTTGGGCTGACATCCCTAGAGACGGATCTTTATTTTCTGAATAGATGAGAGGACATCAAGTCTGGCAATTGTAGGAGTACATGAGTCCATGCAATGTCTTTGATGTTGACCTTGGAGACACAAATTTTGTAAGTCAATTCTTTGAAAATGTTTGTTCGTATCTTTCATCCTTCTGAATGTACTTCTTGAATGTCCACCCTGTGACACCCAAAAGAAAAAAAATATTCTTTCCTTGAGAAAGTGAAAAATAAAAAGAACTATCCAACCTGTATTTTGGACAAGTGACATAAATAAACTACATCTTGAAGTTTGGTTTTCTCCAAGTGTAGTTTCCAACTGTGTCAGAAATTGAAGACTGATTGAATGGTGGAAATAAACTGCCAGGTGCCTGAGTTAAAGTGTGGCCATTTTTCTTGTATCTCTCTTCACCATGTATTTTGTCTTGGATTTAAGTAATTTAGTACTGTAGATTCTAAAAAATTAAAGCTGTGACTTTTTGTTTTTGTTTTTAAAGCAATTGGGGTTAAGTAACTTGCTCAAGGTTACACGGCCAGTTTTGTGTTTTTTTTTTTTTTTGTATGTGTGTGTTAAGTATCTGAGGCCAGAACTGATCCTGGGTCCTCCAGACTCTAGGGCTAGCATTCTTACTCACTGTGCCAACTAGCTGCCCCAAGCTGTGACTTTTTCAAAGTTTAATAGAGAAAATCATGGTAGACATGTGCTCATTAGAATACATTACCAACCAAGAGTTGTGCAAGAGCAGTAGTATCATGGATGTCATCAGGGAAGTGTACAGTCAGAAAAGAAAGTGGACTGTATTATGGACTGAGAGGAAGAAGGGATAATCAGTGGACATGGGTGGTACTCATCCAATGTCAAGAGAGCTAGGGGAATCTAACTCCTGGCACGATTATGGAGAATTTAGGAAAAGCCTTGGAAGAGAGTCATAACAGATGAGAGGGTGTGGAAGGGTGCACCATTGGAGGGAATACTCACTTAAGTGAGTTGGCAGATGCATTAAAGCACTGTATTGAAAGCCTGCAATGCTCTCCTCACTCCTTTTAGCTTTGTGATCTGCTGAAAGTCTTTATCTGAAGATAGCAGACGCTAGGTCCCATCTATCTGCTACTTCTGTTTCCCATGTTTTTGGAAATTATGTTTCTTTCCCCTTCCCTTTCATACGTCACCAAACTCAGAATCTGAGAGTTGGAAAGGACCCCAGAAGTCATGGTTCAATGCTACTTAGCAGAAACGTCCTCTTCAATATCCCTGGGTGGTCATTCAGCAGAGGGCTGGGTGAATCCTCCTGCTATGGAGAATTTAACTACTTCTTTGGGCAGTCCATTATATTTTTGGACAACTTTTAATTATTAGAAAGCTTTCCTTTATGTTGGACTAAAATCTCCTTCTCTGCAACTTTTATCCATCGCTCTTAGCTTTGCCCTTTGGAAAGTACACAACAGTTGCTTGGGTATGCTAGGATCATAGAGGTAAAAGGTGTATTAAAAATCACTGACAGTTCTGAAAGACTTATGATGAAAAATGCTATCCATCTCCAGAGAAAGAACTGATAGAGTCTGAATACAGATGAAAACATATTTTTCCTTTCTTTCTTTCTTTTTCTTTCTTTCTTTCTTTCTTCCTTTCTTTCTTTCTTTCTTTCTTTCTTTCTTTCTTTCTTTCTTTCTTTCTTTCTTTCTTTCTTTCTTTCTTTCTTTCTTTCTTTCTTTCTTTCTTTCTTTCTTTCTTTCTTTCTTTCTTTCTTTCTTCCTTCCTTCCTTCCTTCCTTCCTTCCTTTCTTTCTTTTCCTTTC
>NW_027187460.1:29713282-29720396 GCF_028583685.1 Petaurus breviceps papuanus
CTTTCTTTCTTTCTTTCTTTCTTTCTTTCTTTCTTTCTTTCTTCCTTCCTTCCTTCCTTCCTTCCTTTCTTTTCCTTGGGTGTTTTCTTTTATAACATGACTAATATAGAAATATGTTTTGCATGATTGCACATGTATAACCTATCTCAAATTGCTTGCTTTCTCAAAGTGGGGGAGGGGAGGAGAGATAGGGAGGGAGAGAATATGGAAATCAAAAATAATGTTAACAATTGTTTTTAATATGTAATTGGGAAAAATAAAATATTAATAAAAAATCACCTCATCTCGGGTTGCAAACTATTAGCCATGGCCCCTTAGGGGTATGTGTGTATGTGTATAACTTATAGAGTTCGGTCCATTAATCCGTTTGTAAATTCATATATAAGCAAACATATTTTGTACAGATTGAATGTATATATACTAAAATTTTTCAAAATTAATGTTTCAGGCAGTTAATAAAATACAGTCATTTTCAAAGTTTCTGAATGCATGGTAGCTATTTTTCATTATGTATTTTTTCAATCAATAATTACTAATAATATAATGATTCTAACATTTTCTGACTTTTGAAAAGCATTTCTCATGCTTGAAAAAATTGGAATCTCACTGATTGAAAGGGAGAGTACAACTCCCTCTTTTTACAGATGAGGAAATAGACACAGATGCTGTGACTTGACCAAGGTCACATGGGGCAGGTAACTGAATGTCAGAGTTGAGGGCATAGAAACATGGAGCATAAATTTAGAGCTGAAGGCACCTTTGAAGTAATTGAGTCCTAACTCCTCATTTTGTAGATGAAGAAACTGAGGCCCAAAGAAGTTGAGTCTCTTGCCTAAGGTCATGCAGGTTCAAGCATGAGAGGTATGATTTGAACCCAGGTCCTCTTGTCAAAGAGCCAGTGGGATCCAGGCCTCCTTTCCACAAATCTAATGCCCTTTCCATTGCCCTATGATGGTTTTCATTAAGTCTCCTTGCATGTTCGATTATTTGTATCTTGTTGTTTGTGTGTTGAACCCTCCATCTGACAGTAAGCTCCATGACAGCAAGGACTAATTGACTGATTCTGGAATATATTAATAATAACTTCAATTATTATATTAATACATTTTTTATTGCACGACAGAAATAGTGCTGCTCTACTTCATGATTTCATGAAAGCTGGCATGAAGTGTAGATACTTTTGATTTATCTAGCTGGTATAGACCATTGGGAGAAAGGGCTACTAGTATGTCAGATCAGGATGTAGTTCTGATTACATGACTGATACATAGCACTGAAAACTAATCACATGATTGACTGAACTAGGGAACTATTTGCACTAAGAAGGAAATACAAGAATAATTAGCAAAACTACTAGTTAGAGTTATGTTTATACACCAGTACAAATGCTAAGTATTTTTCCTAAGTAAGATGCTATGGTTCCACTGATGTCATTGGTGTCCATGGATAAATGGAAGTGTTTTTCAGCTACCATAAAGATTTTTGAATGTCACAGCAGGGACTCAAGATCAGTCAAATATTACACATACAGCTACTAATAATTGACATGGAATTTTTTGCAAATTATGTAAATTTTATGTAAATTTAAAAGTATTATTAGACATAGAGATATAAATAGAATTCAGTCATGAATTTGGTAATTGTCCTCCTATGCTACAGCAATTAGCAGCTTTTCAGCTTATGGAAACTGTTGCTGATTGGCCAAAGGCATAAAATTTAAGTTGAGAATCAAACTTTTTTAAATCAATTTTTATGACAGCATATTGATTCCTATCTGTAATTACTAGAACCTATCAGGACTGTCTGGTCCCATATACCTGTTCCGACTCATGAAATAGGGAACTAGAATCCAGAAGATGAAGGTAAAGGGAACAAGTTCCCTCTGAGGGTCTTCCTCTCCCACGTTGATATTTTTCTGATGGTAAATTAGGCTATCATTTGTCTCAATTTTTACCTAGACCTTTGTTATTGAATGGGTGTTGCTTTAGGCAAATAGATCTGGGAAAGACCTTAATTTACAAAGGCCAAGGTCACCCACTACATCCCCAACCATCTCTAATCATCTTGACTTTTGTCTTGCCATTGGACTTCTATGACCATGGAGGAGAGAGTAAAGCTGATGACTTTGCACAGCTCTGCCTCACTTAAACCCATTCAGTAACAAGTCATCACCCTCAAGATATTTTTGCTCCTCTTAAAGAAAGAAGAATGAACAATAATCCAGATCCCAAGTGCTTAGCATAGTGCTTGGCAGAAAAAAGCTCTAGGTAGAATGTTCTTTTCTTCCTTCCTTCCCTCCCTCCCTCCTTCCTTTCCTCTCTACCTCCTTCTTTTCCTCCTTCCTTACCTCCCTCCCTCCTTCCTTCCTTCTTTCCTTCCTTCCTTCCTTCCTTCCTTCCTTCCTTCCTTCCTTCCTTCCTTCCTTCCTTCCTTCCTTCCTTCCTTCCTTCCTTCCTTCCTTCTTTCTATCTCTATTTCCTTCCTTCCTTCCCTCTCTTTTTCTATCTGCTACCTTCTTTGTTTCTTTCCTTCTTTCTATCTCTCTTTATTTCCTTCCTTCCTTCCTTCCTTCTTTCCTTCCTTCCTTCCTTCCTTCCTTCCTTCCTTCCTTCCTTCCTTCCTTCCTTCCTTCCTTCCTTCCTTCCTTCCTTCCTTCCACCTTGAAACACTTTTCCTGGCCTTGTTGCTTCTCTCTCACTTTTTAATTACTTCATAATCCTCAGTATTCCAGACTCCTCCCCCAACTTTTTGAGGTCAAGGATGTGATAGTAACGTTTCCACACAGGACATTCATTAAGCAAAGAGAAGAATACAACAGATTCTACTCCCTATTTCTAATCCCAGTCCTTCTGTTCCCTATGTATACATATACACCCTCTTCTTTGCACTGATACCCAGAGTTCAACAAACAGAATCCCAAACAAAGAGGTCTCAGGCAGATGGACATTTGAATCTCTAATGGGGGTTCTATGGATGAGAAAAAAAAAGAGACAGTAGCTGTTACTATGAGTCTCTCCCTGGATTTTGTTGTACTCTTCCTGCCCATTAGGGCTCTTGAGATCTAACATGGGTATTATTTTTCTTCTTTTGAGAACTTTTTTGTTAGTAAGAATTTAGAGAATCAGAGCAGTTAGCTCTCAGCTCCCAATACATACAGCTCCTACTTGAGATGCCAGAGAGCTTAACAAGGGCTGGCATGGCCTTCACTTGTTGAAGAGAAGGCACAGATGTTAAATGACTCAAGGGACATCTCTCTGGGTCTCATCCATCTAGCATTTTGCTTGACTGCTCATTTTCCTGCCTCTCTGATTGATTGTGTGACTCTCAGTGCCATGTGGGTCTGTCTAAGGCTTCATCAACAACTTCTACAGAATATATTCAGTGAGTTAGGTTGAGGAAGGGGAAGGATATCAACCTCAGGACCTGGTTAATGGAACAGCACCTGGTGCCTGGACTCAAAGCTGCAGGGAAAGAGAGAGAGAGAGAGAGAGAGAGAGAGAGAGAGAGAGAGAGAGAGAGAGAGAGAGAGAGAGACAGACAGACAGACAGACAGACAGACAGACAGACAGACAGACAGACAGACACAGACAGACACAGACAGAGACAGAGACAGAGACAGAGAGAGAGAGACAGAGACAGAGACAGAGAAACAGACAGACAGAGAAAGATATTATTCTTGGCTATGTCATGCATAAAATCAACCTCTCAGAATGGGAATATTTTTCTTTCTGTCTGTGTATTCCCAGGGCCTCACACATAAGCATTAAATAAATGCTTTTAAAATTGAATTTCCAGGCTGGAGTGAAGCTATTGAAAAAGACCTTGACTGTTGATGAGCTAAATCTAATAAGAGGAAGTTTCATAGGATTATCTAAGTCCTACAATGGTTAAAAAATAAATCATCTCTATGAAGACAGGATAGGAAAATATTGCTAGGTATGTTTGTGTGAAAGCGATGTGGGCAATGATGAGCCTTCAGTGGCCTACAGGCTCAACAAGAGTCATCACTGTGATATGGAAGCCAAGAAAAGCTGAGGTGAACCTTGGCTGCACTCAGGGAGGGTGGATGTTCAGGACTAGGGAAGGAATGATGGTCCCACTGTACGCTGCCCTGGTCAGACTAGATCTGAAGTACTGGGTTCAGTTCCTGCCACTGCATTTCAGGAAGAATAATCTGGAAAGTGGGAAGAAAAAAAGGGAACTGAATAATAATTTATTAAGCATCTACTATGTGCCAAGCACTTTGCAAACTTTATCTTATTTGATCCTCATAACAACCCTAGGAAGAAGGTGGCATTATTATCCTCATTTTACAGTTGAGGACCTAAGGCAGACAGAGGTTCTGTGACTTCTAGAGTCACATAGCTACTAAATGTCTGAGGCTGGAATTGAACTCAGGTTTTCTCAATTCCAGGTTCAGAGCTCTATGGACGCTGAGCCTTGACTTCTACTATATGAGCAACAGTTGAAGAAACTGGGGGCGCTTAGACTGGGAAAAGAGAAGACTCAGGGAAATACGACTTCTGTCCAGTTCTTTAAAGGCTGTCAGATGGAAGAGAGTATATGTGTTCTTCTTGTCCTCAGAGCAGAACCAGAACCGAACCAAGAGGTGGGAACTGCAGAGGTGCGAGTGTAATCATAAGATCATCAATTTAGAGCTAAGGCATCCTGGAGGCCATTCAGGCCAACCCCATTTTACAGATGAGGAAACTGAGACCCAGAAAGGTTAAGAGATTTGCTCAGGGTCATATAGTTAACAATTGCCTGAGGCAGAATCTGAACTCAAGTCTTCCTGGCTCCAAGTTTTTCACTCTATCTATCCACTACACCAATTCTCTGTTTCACAAATATTTTGGCTCCAGGTAAGGAAAAAAAAAAGTCCTTTCTGATCCTTGATACTGTTCTAAAGTAGAATGGACTGCCTTGGGAAGGTTCCTTTTACTGTCACTCTTTAGCCTGGGGCAAAACAACCCCTCCTTGGGGATATCAGAGAAAGGATTTCTATTTAGGTCTGTGTTGGAGTCAGGGCCTTCAATGTCCTTCCAACTCTGACATGTTGTGATCCTATGAGTCTGTGATTTCTAAGTTCTCTTTTGTCTTCAAAAATTCTATGAACTTTATGGTTACTACTAATTATGATTTAAATCAATTGGCTATCTAGTGTCCTCAAGAGGGAGACCTAATCTACATTATTCTTCCCATGAAGATGACACCATTTTCAGCCATCAATCATCCAATGAGTATTTATTAAGATAATGGATATGAAAAATGTTTTGTCAAATAGAAAGCACTCTAGAAGGATAATTGATTATTGTTGCTAGTTTAATTATAATAATTATGATTGTTTTCTGAGTACAGACTATATGCAACACTGGAAGGTGTCATGGGGTTAGAATGAAATATAAAATCTACTCTTAGGGAGCTAAATGGTGTGGTTGGGTAGGTAAAACTGAGACATACATAACCAAGGCCTATATTATATGCTAGTTAACTAAGTGTTGAATGCTTAATAAGCATACTATAGACATTCAGAAAAGAAAAAATTAGGAAAAATAGATGGCTTTATGGAAACAGAAAAATTTTGGTCTTGATAGTCAAACCAGCTTAAATCTATCTTGAAAAGTAGTTGCTGTTTCTCTTTAAAATTGTTCCTTAAAAACACTATGTGGCCTGTTGTAAGTTCAAATTTTTATAACTCTAGAGCTCTGTACAATAAGACAAGATATGATCTAGGCCTAGAACTTTGCTATATGCAAATTTAAAGACTCATTTAGCTTGTCTTCTCCTGTGAAAATTCAACAAAGAATGGATGGGATGATGGTTTTCTCTTCTCTAAGATTATTGAGCTACCCTTTCTGACACTCATTGATTGATCACCCCAAAACATTGGAGAGGAGACCTATGTATGACATTTAGAGATGTGGACTGCCTTAGGAAGGTTCCCAGAAGCTACACCAGAAGCACAGAGGAGGGCATAAAATTTGTTTACAACAGGAAGGTGCTTGGTAATAATATATTTGTGACTTTATTATGACATAGTATTCTTTGGAACAACTGTGTGTAATATACTTGTATACCAAGTTATCATGAGCTCTAAAAAAAACAATAGGCATGGTAGTTGTAGTGAATTGAAATAAGATGTTATGACTTTCTTCTCTTTCTTCTTTAGCTCTGTGGGAAAGAGAAGAGGAACCAGAGGGAGTAATCCTTAACATGAATGCCTTATTTTTACTTCAATGATATTTTCAGTTATATGGCCCCAGAGTCATATATTTTGAAATTACCATCTATTTAAAACTGCATAACTACTACCTACCCTATAGTGTCTCATACAATATAATATTCTAATACAGAAGCTAGAAGTTTTAGAGAAGTTCAAGTTCTCATCAACAGGAAAAAAAGCCACATGCACCCCAAGGGTCATGACTTGAATATTATTGTTGTAACTGATTCAGAGTCTTAGAAAGGCAGATAAATCCTGAGGCCACTCCCTTAAATAGTGCTTATTGGCTAAGCATGGTAAATAGACAGCTTGTAGTTGGGAGTTGAAGAAAGATGTCCATGAGGACTTGTAAAGCCAGACTGACTCAAATTATAATAGCTATAGATCAACTTAAGAAAAGTGTTGACCTTAAAGATATAAATTACAGCAGAATAAATTAATAAGGTCAGTAATTATTAGTGTGTGACATAATATAGTTTGTAAAGATTTCCATGTAACATGGTTAAATTAAGTTTTGCTGCCTAAATGACTAAGCTTCAATTATCTGGAACATTAACATATGTAATGCACCACACCCTCAGGTAGAAAATAAATTAGATGCTACTGAATTTAGCATATTACTCATGACCTTCTTTATAATTTGGATAATGTGTAAAGGAGGTGGGAGCTTTGGTAGGACAGGGCACCATCATTGGATTTGTGTACTTGAATTTCTGAACTCAACTCATCTTTATATGTGGTTCCTTTAACCTACGTGATGGTTTTTAGTCATTTTTGTGTCATGGCACAATTTGGCAGTTTGGTGAAGTCAATGGACCCTTTCTCAGAATAATGCTTTTAAGCATGAGAGAGAGAGAGAGAGAGAGAGAGAGAGAGAGAGAGAGAGAGAGA
>NW_027187460.1:29720796-29750599 GCF_028583685.1 Petaurus breviceps papuanus
CCAAGCGGAAATTCCTCTAAGTCACTAGTATAGCAAAGTGGGAATAGGGATGTGATCAAAGTGCTGGTTCATCTACATGTTGTTTTTTTCCCTGGGATTATTCTCCTTGAAAGAAAATCTGAAATGACATGTTTTCTCTTTTGAAACTGGAAGCCAGAAGACCAGGCTCTCTCTTCTTTCCAGTTCTCACCAACTCCGCCCCTTACACAGTGCTGGAATACTGAGTAATCAATCTACACCAATAAGGAGAGCCTCATACAAATGAGCTGTGAGCTCTGGTTACAGAAGAACAAAATAAAATACATAGGAATACAAAGGAAACCAATTATACTGATTTGTAAAAAAACAATATCAACAATGACAATAGCAACAAATATTTTATGAATACCAGATTAAGAATATAGAGAATCTATAGGAAATATAAACCAGTCCAGTGTTCCTTCACCTATCTCTTGCTACTTGTCTTTTTATATATATATATATACGTTTTGGTTAAAACTCATGCATATAATTTTTATTTCTTATAATATTGTGGGAAGGATGGTCAGGACATCTTGTGGATTATGTGACCCTACTTGTTCTGGAATGATCTAGGATAGCATTTATATTATAAGGTAGATCCAGGTCAAATGTACTGTAAGGTGACTGGCTAATGGAGATTCCAGAATCTGTCTATGATATGATCTTATATGGTGGTTGGTTACTTCATGAAAAGAGAAGCCATCTTGGCTGAGTGGGTCACTCCAGCGTATAGACCCGGCCCTACCAATAGTTTCTATTCCACTATATCTGAAACTGGAATGAGGCCCCAAAAACCTTGTTTTGTGGGAAAAATCTGGTTCCTCTGCTTTAGAGTTGTAGGAGCTAAGGTCAAATCCCAGTTCTTTCATATACTAGCTATGTGACATTGGGCAAATCACTGGGCTTCTTTTTCCTCCTATAAAATGATAGAGTTGGACCAAGTGATCTTTAGGGTCCTTTTAAGTTCCAAATGTATGATCCTATGATATGACTTTATTGGTTAATTTTTGCTATGTCTAGTTATTTTAGACAACATTTTTGATTAGAAAAGAAAGATCTGAAAAATTAATGATTCTAATTAAGATCTTAAGTATACTTATATATGACTTGAATCAGATGGTCTGGAATATTCAGCTTGTGAATTACATGACCTTGCTTGGTCTGTAATGATCTACAATAGAAAATGTATTACAAGGTTTTTGGCTAATATCAATCTCAGATTCTGTCTATGACCTAATATGGAGGTCAATTACTTCAGCATATTAAAGGTGAAGCAATATTGATTAAGTGGCCACTTCACAGTGTAAATCTACGTCTACTGAAAGTTTCTGCTTTCTCTGGCATGGGAAAGGGGAGGGGTCTGTATTAGCAGCCACCCTAGCACACCCAGGATGACCTACTAGCACACATTCTTTGATCTGATTTTAAAGGAAAGACAGCTTTAAAGGGGTTAACAATCCTACTTTAATTACAGAGAAAGAAGTGAGTATCAGAAAATACAAGCAGAAAAAACAAAGACCAACAAACAGGGCTCCAGCTGTCTGAACATAGCAATATAGCTATATACTTCATATACATCACTGGATCATGGGAGCACAAAAATCTGAGCAGTCGGGGGACTCTGAACATATGACTACTCAGGGTCTTGATCAGGAAATCAAACTATTCTTCTCATGAGTGAACCCCCAAAGCAAAATGCCAACCTCCCAGAATATATAACAAAGTCTCAGTCCCTGATTGGCTCAGAGTCAGTTGGCACAAAACCTACTTGACTCAGCACAGTTGTGAATTATCAGAGTCCAAAGGAGATCAATCCTTTGGATGTTTACAATTTAGGCTGAGCCTAGGAAACTGAATTCCAACAACAAGAAGGAAAAAACCAACAACAAAAATCCCACCTTGCTTGTGCTCACAGGGGCCCGGAAAGTGATTCTTATCCAGAAGGAAAACACTCTAGTCCAATGGTTCCTGGCACCTAGAACTGTTGCCTCATTCTCTAACATTACTGAAATTCAGTGGAGTGTCACTTAAACAATGATTGGTGACTTTCCCATTGGTAAATATAATAGATGTGTTTGTGTTGTTCTATATATACTCTCTGCATCTCATTTCTTTGTCAGGGAGAATCTAGAAGGCCATAGGTTTGAAATTAACTTGTTAATTATGTCTCTATATGCTTCTTTTCTCAACATCTGCCCCTTACCTCAAGTTTCTTGCAGACTCCTAGGAATTGCCTTTGGTATCAGGATTTATGTTTCATGTGGGCTATGAAATGCAGTTATTTTTGTTATGCCAGAGCAAATGAATAATTCTGTGATTCAGAGATAGAAAACTCTTTCTATGGGTATGGCCACTGCTTAAAGCTTTGTAGAATGAATCATCCTAGGGAAAAATAAACCACTTTGACAAAAATGGAGTAGACAAATGAAGCAAACATTTCAAATGGGAGAAAATACTTAGCAGAAAAATAATTTTCTTAGAGGAAAGTCTAGTAATAAACTAAACACAAGAAACAATTAACTTTGACAAGGAAATTTTTAATACTTTTTATAGTAGAAGAAAGAAGGCAGCAACTTCAATAGTTGGGAAGCATTATGCATTTGGTCCAGTGTCCATCAAGAAAAATGACTAGAGTTTCTACTCGAATCTGGTCATTGTGGTATATATCTATAATACCAGCTACCAGGGAAACTAAGGTTTGTGGATCCCTTGAGACCTGGAGTTTTAAGCTGCAGTTAATTGTGCTGATTGGGGATCCTCACAAAGTCTGGCATAAATATGGTGTATCCCTAGAGATGGGGCACTATTTTGTCTAAGGAGGGGATAACTGGCCCACATGAGAAAGGAAGCAGGTCAAAGCTCTAGTAGTAGGACTGGACTGTGAGTAGCCCTTATATTTCAATCTTGGGGGAGATGGGGAGACTTAGTCTTTAAAATAAAAAAAGAATGTCTACTCAGAATTGTTTTATATATGCATTAACAACAGCATCTGTTTTTTTGACCCTTTCCTATGTATATAATCACTGAGAAAGGCATTCAAATAATTAAGTCACAAGTCTCTGACATCGGGGAGCTCATTATTTTAGAAGAGGGGCTGTGACATGCAGACAAATATAAAAATGAGCTACTCTGAAGCTGGAGAACTTGGTTAGCTGTTGGTGTTTGTCCTTCATTTTCAAAGAGGAATAATGGCATCATTGGTGATGTCTTGACTTGTGTATAAATTGGATTTAAGTGAGACAGAGTTGGATAATGTCATCAGCCTCACTCTTACTCCTGAGTTATTAGAATCCAGTGGCCAACAAAAGTCAAGATGACTAATGATTGTCTGGGATGCAGACATCTTGGTGTTTCTGATGCCTAACCAAGCTCTAATCACTCCACAATGCCTCTTTCAGCCACCTTCGTGGCCATTGGAAAAAATTGTTCTCATCCTCCCATACAGCTGGTGGAAGTCTTCACATGCTTAAGGTAGACACTCCATCCCCACCCTCACCCGGGCCAATGGGTTTGAGGCCTGTTGGTTACCCTCAGACTGGTTTAGCCTGTTTGCTGAAATGGTTTGACAGGGGTGTGGCCACCACCCATACTACAGCTTCTTGTAGCCACAGGTAAGAGTTGATTGCCAGGTAGACATTAAAGGTGGATAAGCAGTCCTGATAAGGGCTTGGCAAGCCCTGAGACCAGAGGTGCTAGTCCTCCTGAATACTCTATACACCACAATACACTTGGTGAGCTAGACAGTGTCCAAAGGACGTCAGCCAGGAACTATAGACCTTGAGTTCAGGTCATATGCAATTTGTTTGAAGCAACTTGTGATGTTTAGCTTAAAGAGGAATCTTAGGGAGAAAGTGATAGCTATTTTCAAGTAGTTGAAGGATTGTTTCCTGGAGGGTTTGGTTGACTCTAGAAAAGAAAACTGGGAATGATTTTTGGAAGTTGCAAAGAGGCAAATTTAGATTTTATATAATGAAAAATTCCGTGGCAGTTTGACCTATGCAAAAGGGCTTTAGGAGGCACTGCATTCTCCTTTATTGGAAGTCTTCAAATGAAAACTGAATGATTTCTTATCGGGTGTTAATTAGGGAGGAATTCTTTTTCAGGTTTGTTTTGACCTATATGGCTGTTGAAATTCTAGCTCTGAAATTCAGTGATACTGTGTGATTCCAAGATAAATTTAATCCAATTTAATTTAACAAACTAATTAAATACTTGCTGTGTATTTAGCCTGGAGAAGGAAATGGCAAACCACTTCAGTATCTTTGCCAAGAAAATCCCAAATGGGGTCATAAAGAGTTGGACATAATTGAAATGACTGAACGACAAGTATATTTAGCTAGTGATAACAAATGTGGAAACTGGGCACAGTTTCCTGCCTTCAAGGAGTTTATAGTCTAATAGGCAAATAAGATCAATGTGCACATATACTATAAGACTTTATGAAGGCAGTGCTTCCTTACCATGGGAAATGTGTGCAGGGGTAGAGAAAAAAGACTTCACTTGAGAAGCTGGCACCAGAATTAGAAAAAAAATACTCTAGCTTAGGTTCAATTGTGAGAACTAAAAGATTACAGGAAAAGTACCTAATTTTACCAGATGTTTATTTCTCTGGAAATATGACTTATAAAGCAATCTTTGAGAAATAGCCAGATGGGGTAAAAATTTGAATTCCTTTAGTATGGAATAAAAAAGCATCAGTTTGAATTACAGGCCTTCCATGTGCTAGCTATGTGACTTTGGGCAAGGCACTAATTTCTCTGGGCCTCAGTTTCCTTAACTGTAAAATGATGGGGTTGAACTACAGTCCCTTCAAGATCTAAAAATCTATGATCCTATGATGCTACTTTACTGCACTGCTTAGTTTTTGGCTACATTTTGTCAATTTAATTGATTTTTTTTATTAGAAAAGGAATGACTCATTTCTGGGGGTGGAGCCAAGATGGTAGAGTAGAGAAAGCACTCAGCTGAGTTCTCCCAACATTCCCCTCCAAAAAACTTAAAAAAAATTAAAGCCTCAATTCAAATTCTGGAGTGACAGAGCCAACAAAAGGTCAGTGTGAGACATTTTTTTTCTAGCCCAAGACAACATAGGAGGTCAGAAAGCATAGAGTTAATCTTAGAAATTTCTAGTCATAGAATTAATGGAGTCTTTCTTAAAGTGATAAGTAGTATCTATCTAAAACCAAGAGCAAGCATAATCTGTAAAGGGGATAAATGTGAAGTCTTCCCAATAAAATCAGGCATGAAGCAAGGATGCTTATTATCATCATTGTTATTTAATGTTGTATTAGAAATACTAACTACAGCAATAAGACAAGATGAAAAAGTTGAAGAAATAAAAATAAGCAATGAAGAAATAAAACTATCATTCTTTGCAGTTGATATAAGGACATACTTAGAGAATGAACGAAAGAACTAGTTGAAACAATGAACAACTTTAGTAGAATTGCAGGATATAGGGGTGGCCAGGTAGCACAGTGAGTAGGAGCACTGGCCCCAGTGTCGGGATGACCTGGGGATCGAATCTGGGCTCAGATACTTAGCACCCACCCAGAAATAACTGGCCATGTAACCTTGAGCAAGTTAACCCCAATTGCTTAAAAAAAAAAAGAATTGCAGGATATAAAATACACCCACACAGATCATCAGCATTTCTATAAATTACCAACAAAATCCAGCAGAAGAAATGGAAAGAGAAATTCCATTTAAAATAGTTGCAGACAATATAAAAAACTTGGGATTCTACCTGCCAAGACAAGTCTAAGGATTTAGAACATAATTACAAAACACTTTTCATGCAAATAAAGTCAGATCTAAGCAACTGAAGAAATATTAATTCCTCATGAGTAAGCCAAGCCAATATAATAAAATATCAACTCTACCTGAATTAACTTATTTAGTGCCACACCAATCAAACTACCAAGGAATTATTTTATAGAACTAGGAAAAATAGTAACAAAATTCATCTGGAAGAACAAAAAGTCAAATCCAACTCTATGGAACTTAGGGTCCATGGGATTTTCTTGGCAAAGATAACCACTGGAGTAGTTTGCCATTTCCTTCTCCAGGGGTTTGAAGTGAACAGAACTGCCAAGGATCACACAGCTAGTAAGTGCCCAAGGCTGGATTTGGGTTCAGGTCTTCCTAACTCTAGGCCCAGTTTTCTATCCCCTGAAACATCTAGCTGCCTCTCTACTACCATTAGAGAAATGCAAATTAAAACAACTTTGATACTACATCACCCCTGTCAGATTGATTCATGTAATTGAAAAGGAAAATGGCAAATGTTGGAGGGCATGTGGAAAAATTGATACACTAATGCACTGTTGGTGGAGTTGTAAAGTAATCCAATCTTTCTGGAGAACGATTTGGAGCTATGCCCAAAGGGTTATAAAACATGGCATACACTTTGACCCAGCAATACCAGCACTGGGTCTGTCTACCAAAACAATCAGCAAAAAGATAAAAGGACCTATTTGTACAAATCTATTTATGGCAGCTATTTTGGTGGAGGCAAAGAAATGGAAATCAAGAGGATGACCATTAATTGGAGAATGACTGAACAAATTGTAGCATGTGATTGTGATGGAATACTATTGTGCTAAGAGAAACGATGAGCAGGTCCGTTTCAGAAAAACCTGGGAAGACTCATGCATGAATTGATGCAAAGTGAATTGAGCAGAAACAGGAGAACTTTGTACTTAGTAACAGCAATATTGTAACAATGAACAATTGTGAAAAACTTAGTTACTCTGATCAAGACAATGATCTAAGACAATTCCAAAGGTCCCTTCATGAAAAATGCTATCCACTTCAAGAATGAGCACTGATGAACTCTGAGTGAAGATGCTTTTGTTTACTTTCTTTTTGTTTTATTTTGTTTTCTTTTGCAACATAACTGATACAGAAATATGTTTTGCATAATTTCACAAGTATAATAGATATCAAATGGCTTGCCTTCACAAGGCAAGGGGAATGGTGAAAGGGAGAAAGAGAATTCAAAATTCAAAAACATTTTAAAATGAGTGTTAAAATTTTTTATATGCAATTTGGAAATATTTAATAAAATGGATAAAATAATTTTTTAAGCAATTGGGGTTAAGTAACTTGCTCAATGTTACATGGCCAGGTGTTTCTGGGGGGGTGCTAAGTGTTTGAGCCCAGGATTCGATCCCCAGGTCGTCCTGACACTGGAGCCGGTGCTCTTACTCGCTGTGCTACCTGGCTTCCCCACAAAATAATTTTTTTAAAAAGAAAAATAAATGGCTGAAAAAATAATGGTTTTAATCTAGGACCTCTAGTAAACTTAACTATGGCTTAAACCTGCTGGTCTGGATTCTCCAAATAAAAGTGGTGAAAATTCATTTCTTATTTTTTAAATAAATATTTATTTTTGTTACATTTTGAGTTCCAAGTTGTTGCCTTCCTTCTGTACCTACTCTGCATTAGAGGAGGCCAGCATTTCCCATAGATATAAATGTGGAGCCATACGATATATACTTTCTTATATCAGTACTTTCTCTAGAAATGGATAGCATTTTCCTTCACAAGTCCTTAATGATTGATTTGAATGTTTATATTACTCAGAATAGTTCAATCGTTCATAGTTACTCTTCAATCAAGATTACTGTTACTGTGTACAACATTTTTTTGTTTCTCCCCCTTTCACTCTGCATTATTTCATGGAAATCTTTCCCTAAAATTTACCTGTTCATCATTTCTTAAAGCATGAAAATATTCCATCATAATCATATATCACAATTTATCCAGCCATTCCCCATTTTATGGGCATCTCCTTGATTTCCAGTTCTTTGTCGCCACAAAGAGAGCTCCTACAAATATTTAAAACATATAGATTCTTTTCCTTTTTACCTGATCACCTTGGGAAATAGACCTAATAGTGTTATTGAAGTTCAGTTCTTTTAAGTGGAAAACATAGCCCTTAGAAGTCAAACTTCTAAGTTTAACATTATAGAGAAGTGGCAAACATCACAGTAACAGGAAGTCTGGTAGAAGGAAGGAAGGGAAAAAATGATTACCAGAGACATTGTTTGAAGTGTGGGATTCCTTTTAGCTCTCAAACACCTAAAAGTGCAAATGGCCTTGGGAAATGCCTCATATGTCCTTGGTAGAAGCATAAACCTGCTAACAGACAGATGATTACTTTAGCCAGGCATGTCTATAAATAGATATAATAATAAAGTGAATTTATTGAATTGAATAGAATTGTTTAGCTGATGTAGAACATTTTTTTCATTAATCTAGTAAAGATCCATTACATTCTTATTAGGGAACATTTCCTTTGAAGTAAAATAGTAATCATCCATTTGTTCAGGGTTCTGGTGGTAACAGCATCTTTTCTATTCTGCCAGTACTCCTGAAGATTTCTTTGTGGTTCCCAGGCTGTGGCAGGGAACAGCTTATCTTCAGTCTTAACCTCTTTCCTTCCCTTCCCCAAGTAGACTGATATCTAAGCAAGGATGAAGATAAGGCAGCCCCAAGGCCTATAGCATTCCTCAGGAAAGCATAAGAAGCTATGCCTTGGTCATTGGCTAGAGGCAGAGGTGGGGAAACTGAGGCCTCAAGGCCACATGTGGCCCTGTAGGTCCTCAGGTGTGGTCCTTTGACTGAATCCTTGTTCTGTGAAATTTGGATTCAGTCAAAAGGCAACACTCAAAGACCTAGAGAACCACATGTGGCTTTGAGTTTGCAGGTTCCCCACCCTGAGTTGGAGGATGTTCCAAATTCTGTTTAGAGGAACATCTGACCTATGACCCCAGGAAATTCAAAGTGGCCACAACGGAGAAGCCATGGAACAATCCTTTTAATGTGCTGAGTCTTCAAAAAGGGAAATTTATGGAATAGAAAACATTTGAATAAAACCTGGCTATGATTGATAGAATAACAATAGAATCTGTGATTTCATTGGTACAGAGATTAGAGTACTGGATCTTGAGTCAGGAAGATCTCAGTTCAAATCTTGCCTCAGATACTTACTAACTTGTGACCCTGGAAAAGTCACTTAACCTCTGCCTTCCTCAGTTTCCTCAACTGTAAAATAAAGATAATAATAGCACCTCCCTCCCAGGGTCATTATGAGGATCAAACAAGATAATATTTGTGAACACTTATTACAGTGCCTGGCACACAGTGGGTGTTTTATATTTTTAATAAGTGTTTTTTTAAAAATCTTCCTTCCTTTCCTTCTGTTGAGGAAATTCTCTCTACCAAAGTAGGTTGGAACCCTTTTTGAAATTGTACTCTTTGAGAGCTGACAAGGGCACCAAGAGATTGATAAAGCTAGTATGTGTCATAGGTGGGACACGTAGCCTGGTTTTGCTTGCCTCCAGGCTAGTTCCCTATGCACTATGCCATATTGCCTCTGCCTGATAGAATCTATCAGGCTATTATCTATATTATCTATAGAAGGCTATTAAAAGAGAGGATAGCTTTGTTTTGTGACTCTGACGATATTATAGAATATTGTTTATAGTAGATTTCTGTGTTGGCATCTTATGATCCTGTAACACCAGCATTGCTTAACCCAGGGGCCATAGTCATTGACAGGTCTCAGTGGGTACACAAACTTGGAAGGGGAAAAAAATCGTACCTTTATTTTTATTAAACTCTAATCAAAATTTAGCATTTCTTTCAATGAAGGCAACTCACATTATTCTGAGAAGTGATTCATAGGCTTTGCTAGACTCTAAAAGGGGCCTATTAGACAAAGAAAAGAAAAAAGAACCAACAAATTAGATTGTAAACTCCTTGAGGGCAAGAATGGCCTCCTCTTATCTAAGTTTTATATTTAGGCACACATACAGACTACTCTTAAATGTTTGTTGCAGTTGTGATGGAAGGATAATGATGAAACAAATGTCCAATGATATTTGCATGCAACATTTGGGCTACAAAGTGTTTTACATATAATATTTTATTTGATCCTCACAATAACATTGTGAAGTGGTCAGGTCCGGTCCTATGAACCACTGCTACCCCCTGTTTTAACCAATGTCAAAACTGAGGCTCAATGAATTTAAGTAACTTACTCAAGGTCTCACAGTGGAATAGTTGGGACTTTAACAGGAGGTCTACTGATCTCAAATTCCTTTCCATTTCCAATATGCTTATTAGGTTTTAAGCCCTTTGAGATAAGGGTCTATGTCCTACCTCCACCTCCTAAGAGGTTTGTATTGGCTCTTCCTAATGAGTGAAAGTTTGTGGTCTAATACTTGATCTGAGAGAGCCACCAGAATGTCCTTCTAGAGTCAGGCCAGAGTTCATTAGTGCCAGAAGTATACAACTCAAATTAAAACAGTTCAGTTAGGCAAAATTTGAGAGGTAGTGTGGTATAATGGATAAAACACTGAACTTGTAGTCAGTAACCTGGGTTCAAATACTGCTTCATTGTTGTTAGTCATTTATCAAGTGTGGGATGTTGAGCAAGTCAGTCACAGCATCATTTTCCTCATTTGTAAGGATGAAGGAGATATATATCTCCTGGGATTATTATGAAGAAAATACTTGGGGAAACCTCAATACACCATAAATATGAGCTATTATTTATTTGAAACCTACTGTGTTCAAGAGGGTCTTTGGAGTACTGGATAGAGAACTAGGCTTGAACTCAGGAAAAGCTAGTTTTGACACCTAGCTTATGTGATGCTGGGCAAGTTATTTAACCTCTCAATACTATAGCAACTCTCTAAGACTTTTAAGTTGCACAAAAGTAGTTCCCTGTATTGGTAGAGGGAGTTTTCTCACCAGGGAATTCTCTATATTAAATCACAGGTCCAGTTCCTAGTCCTATATCATGGCGCTGTCCTAGGTGCTAGAGTAATAAAGGAAAAAAAATCCACAGCAGCACACTCCATACCTTTAAGACTTTTACAATTTGATAAAGGGGATATGATATGTAGTCAAATATTTATGATAACAGTAACTTTGTGAAAAGAACAAAGGAGGAATTCATATGAGGTGGTCTAATAAGAGGCAGTAAATGATCACCCTCCCTGTGGATGGGAGGACGACAACAGAATGTTCATGAAGCCTTGTATAGTTCCTTGCACATAGTAGGTGCTTAATAAATGTTTGTTGAATTAAGTTGCATTCCCAGTCTCCAGTGGGTAGTGACTTTGCCTATAAGACTACCTTCCATCTACTTGGTATTTACCTAGTTTGTGTCAATTTATATACATCTTGTCACTAACATTAGAATATAATCTCCTTCAAGGGAAAGACTGTTTTGGATTTTCCTTAATATCATCAAACTTAGTTCAGTGCCTAGCACCAAGTAAATGATTAATAAATGCTTATTGACTCTCTATCCTCAAGGAGCTCACATTGTATAAGTAAGGAAAGAATATATGAAGAACTATATATATTTACAGTGCAAATGGAAGGTAATCTCAGAGGAAAGGCAAATTGTGGGGGGTGAGGAGAGCTCAAGGAAGAATCCTAGAAAGGCCTGTAGGACATGATATTTGAGCTGAATCTTAAGGGAATCCAGAGAAACCAGGAAGCAGAGAGGAGCAAGAAGAGAATTCCAGGCACTGAGGACAGCCAACAACAATAACAAAAACATATAGTAAGGTATTAAGTGTTGCAAAGAAGGCATAGCAAGAAGCATTTCTGGATTGGAAGGCATATGAAGGGGAATAAAGGGTAAGGAGACTGAAAAGGTAGAAAGGGGCCAGATTGTGATAGACTTTAAATGTCAAACAGAAGATTTTACATTTGATGATGGAGGTAATAGGGAGTCATTGGAGTTTATTGAGTTGGGAGGCAGGGAGTCATAGTCATATCTGTGCTTTAGAAAAGTCACTTTGGCAACTGAGTGGAAGATGGATTGGAGTGGGGAGAGAGTTGATGTCAGGAGATCAACTAGAAGGCTACTGCAATAATTTGGGCAAGAGGTGATCAAGTCTTTTTACCAGGGTGTTGCTGTTTGATGTATAGAGATGTTGTGAAGGTAGAGACAAGACTTGGCAGTGGATAGAATAGGTGGGGTCAGTGCAAGTAAGGAACTGAACTTGGGAGCCTGATTAGCTGTGTGGCATTTTATCTTTCTATTTTTCTATGTATTTTGTCTTAAGTTTATTTGATTAATGGAGATATATCGAAATTCACTATGACAGAAAGTCAATCAAAAACATTTATTTAAATATTTTACATCTGATGTCTTATTTTCCAACAGAGTCCTTTAATCTTTCTCTCTGAGACAACCACTTTTTATAACAAATATTTTTGAAAGAGAACAAAAAAGAGGAAAACATCTGCAAAAATGATCAGTGTTTGGCAAAGGTCTGAAAATACATACAGTATATCACTCTTATAGACCTCCTACCTGTACAAAGGGGGTGACTTCTATCTTTTCTTTGGAGCTATACTTTCAATGAACATTTATTAAGTTCCTGATATATACTTGTATCAGCTGCAGAAAGACCAAAGACCAAAATATGGAGAAGAAGGTTTGGCCTATCTCCTGTCTTAATTGTTTCATCTACTCTCAGGTCAAGAAGGGTACCAGACCTGGGTTTTCTGGATAGGAAGGACTTGTGAGTGTCATATTCCCTGGTTTATAGGTCTATACCTTAAGAAAGCAACAACAATCCCCTTCATTTGCTATCAAGGATGGGATCATTGGGTCTGTCTAAATACTATAATATCACAAATGTGAGCTGGTTTCCCTAGGCACAGTAGAGTCATGGAGTCTTACAGGTGGAAGGAATCTGAGAAGTCATCTAATTCAATCCCCTTCTTCTCTCTTTTCATACCCTATTTTTTGTGTAGGAATATTCTATAATAGATATGAGAGATGGGTAAACAGCTTTGGATTGAACACTTTATATGGTTGGGAGCTTAGTACTTCATTACTGGACAAATTTTATTATGGGAAGTTCTTTTTCATATCCAACTGAATTCTACTTCCATATAATCTTCACCCAATTATTCTAACTCTGTCCTCTAGAACAAGAGTGAATATTATCCAATTTTTCAAGTAGTTAGCTATCAAATATTTAAAAGCAACTGTTTTGTGACACAGCCTCACCTCTCTTTCCTTCACCAAGTCATCTCTTTATAGGTTAAACATTTTTAATTCCTTTAACTAATCCATATGTGGTAAGGTTTGGAGTGTTCTAACTAGCATAGCATCATGGAAAGGTGCAAGGTGGCATTATATTTGGAGTCAGAAGCCTGGGCTTAACTATTGACTCTGCCACTAAAAGCTGTGTGACTTAGCAAATGACTGAGTCTCTCTGAGTCTTAATTTCATTATCTGTATGATGAGAGAGTTGGCTTACATAACCACTGAGGTCTCTTCTAACTCTAGACCATCCTAACTCCCCTCTTCTGGATAATTATGTGCTTGCCAATGTTACTTACAAAATGTGTCTTGAATGGAATTCTAGCTATGATCTGACTAGAGCAAAGTACAAGGAGACTATTAAATCCTTTTTTTTTTTGGCTTTTTGGAGGGGGGGAAGGTAAGGCAATTGAGGTTAAGTGACTTGCCCAAGGTCACATGGCTAGTAAGTGTTTTCAAGTGTCTGAGGGCAGATTTGAACTCAGGTCATCCTGACTCCAGGGTTGGTTCTCTAGTAACTTCACCACCTAGCCTCCCCCTACTATTGCATCCTTAGCTCTTTCTTCCTATCACCTCAGATTTGTGACTGTAATGTTATACTATTGACTCTTATTGAACTTGTATCTAGTAAAACCTTACTAGTAAAAGTCATGCCTCTCCCATCTTGTACATGGACAGCTGATGTTTTGTGCCTAAGAGCAGGATTTTGCATTTGTTGCCATTGCATTTCATCTTACTACATTCCACTCAATGTTCTAGACCAATAGTGTCAAACTCAAATAAAAACGGGGGCCACTAAACCATACATAAGGATCCTTGTGGATACATAGTTACTTAGAAAATCACATATTAACATTGTTTGCATTTTATTGTATTTTTATTAATTGTTAAATACTTTCTAATTACATTTTATTGTGGTTCAAGTCTTTGCTTGGGAGTATTGTGGACCACATGTCTGATGCTTCTGTTCTAGACAATTATGAGATTTTTAATAACCCAATTTTATCATCTAACCCATGACCTACTTGTCTAAGTCTTGTGTAAGCTACACATTTGTTAAACAGGCCATATTTGCCTTCAGTGGTTAAAATGTTGAACAACAAATGCTTAATGTTAGATCTCTTGGGCACTTTACTAACAACTTCTCTGCAAGGTGATATCAACTAGTACTCTTTGGATCCAGTTGTTTGTCCCTTTCTGACTCCATCTAACCTTACCAGCCTATGTCTCTTCATCTTGTGTAGAAGGATATTGCAGGGGATTGTAAAATATTTCACTGAAATCCAGGTACAAGACAGAAAATAAATTGAGAAAGCATCCTGGAAAAATTTTTTCCCCTGTGCAAATCAATGATCATTTTGTTCATGTATTCATTCAAACTTCTAGTTGGTTTTTTGTTTTACCAATCCAGAAACTGAGGGCTAGAGAGGCTAAGCGACTTATTTAATCCATGACATGGCTAGTTAGACCAGAGCTTTCAAATCTGCTTCTAACAGTGCCTTGTAGAGACACTGCTGCACATTTTCAGAAGGCATCAATTCTTAAAGATCCTCGGTGAATCCATAAATATTTATTAAGGGCCTCCTCTGTGCTCAGTACTAGCAACAATGGGCACTGTGTGCTACATCAGCTACACGGCCATGGTCACTGCTAGGAAGAGCCATGTGAAATTTAGATTAGGCTGACACATGTGAGCCTCATAGGGGCCAATACCAGTCTAGGATGAAGGTGTGATAGTGACAGTGAGAGCTACCATCACTTTTCTAAAAGGATGTCATCAATGAGGGAGGCAGTAGTCATGGCAACCTTTACAGAGGAGGTGAGGCTTAGGGAAAAAAAGGTCAATTCAGTTTTATCTCATGTGAATTTATTAAGTGCCTACTCAATGCCAAATGCTGTGCTAGGTGCTGGGGAAACAGAGATAAATATGAAATAGTTTCTGAACACAAGTAGTTTATATTCTCCTACAGGGAAGGTGGGGTGGAGAGAGAGATATAACATTTAAACAGAGAGATACAATATACAGTGTAATTTGAAGAGGCAGGGGAAATGCTAATAATAGATGATTAGGAAAGGTTTGAAGGAAGGTAAGGTTTCTAAACAACTGAAGCAAGAAGAGAATGCATTCTCTGTGTGGGTACAGCCTATGTAAAAGACATGGGAGTGCAAGATGGAATGTTAAGTTCAAGGAACAGCCAGTAGGCTTACTTGTGCCTTGAGTACACAAGGAGAGTGATTTGAAATATTGATAGAGGTAGGCTTGAATGGTGAAGGACTTTAAATGTCAAACTGAGTTTTTATTTTATAATTTTTTTTTCTTTTTGGAGAGGGGGGAAGGTAGGGCAATTGGGGTTAAGTGACTTGCCCAAGGTCACACAGAAAGGAAGTGTTAAGTGTCTGGGGCCAGATTTGAACTCAAGTCCTCCTGACTCCAGGGCCGGTGCTCTATTCACTGTGCCACCCAGCCACCCCTTGATTTTATTCTTCAGGCATCTAGGTGGTACAGTGGATAGAGTACTGGGCCTGGAGTTGGGAAGATGTGACTTTAAATCCTCCCTCATATATTTACTGGCTGTTTTGTTTACCTCAGTTTCCTCAACTGTAAAATGAGGATAATAATAGTACCTAGCTTATAGGATTGTGTGAGGATCAAATGAAATAATATTTGTAAAGGGCTTAACACAGTACCTGGAACATAGTAGATGCTTTAAGAATGTATATTCCATCCATCTACTGAATATCCTTGAGCAAAGGAATGAAATGTTTAAAGCTGGGATTGAGAAAGATTGTTCTAGTGGTTATATAGAGGATAGACTGGAGGAAGAAAAGAAAATAGGGAAGATGTTGCAATGGACCAGGTGAGAGCAGAGAGAAGGGGATGGATGCAAGAGATATTGCTGAGGTACAACTGACAAGACTTGGCAAATTTTGAATGTGTGTGGTAAGGGAGGGGAAGGAGTCAAGAATGACTCTGAGGTTGGGAAGCTGAGTGATTGGAAGAGTGTCAGGGATCAGGCAGTTTGGAGGAGGAGCAGGTTTGGTGGTGTGGAAGGTAATGGGCACTGCTTGGGTCAGGTAGGTACAAAAAGGAATATGAATGTGATGTGTGGGAACCCATCGTATTCTGACTTATAAGCACTAGGGGAAAAGGCATAGTTACATTTCCTTCAGTTGCCTGGGAGAGGGGATCACAGATTGCCTTGGGAGAAGGGGAATCAGAATGAGTGGGAGAGATTTTACGTTCACACTCTTAGAAATCTTAGCAATGAGTTGACAAAATAACTCTCTTTATTAGAGTGCATTTAGCCTTGAGTTTGTCATTTGTAATGGGAACATTGTCAAACTGCACATTTGTTTCTGGTATTTGGGATGCTAAGCAGAAATGAGGTTTTTTTGTGCTCATTGCTGCAAGGAATTGTATTTTTTTTCACATTTATTCTTGCTCTATTACTTTGAGGCTAGTATTTTTTGTGCTTATTTGAGAGACATGACATAGGAGGCAGTTTGGGTAATGGAGAGAACACTGGATCTGCAATCAGAAGACCTCAGTACAGTATAATGCTGACTTTTTTTTTACTAGCTGTGTGACCTTGGACAAACCACCGAACCTCTCTGGATCTCAGTTTCCTTATTAGCAAAATGAGGGAGTTGGACTAGATGACCTCTAAAGGACTCTTCCATTTCTAAACTTTTATTTTTTCCTTTCTTTTGCTATCCACCCTATCCCATCTTACCTTGCTGCACTGCACCCCATCCCATCCCACCCTATCCCATTCTACCCTACCCCATCCCATCCCATCCCAACCCACCCTACCTTACTCTATCCCACCCCACTACCCCACTCTTCTTTATCCCATTTGATCACATCCCATCCTATTCTATCTAATCCTAGTTGCTTGCCCAAGCTCACACAGCTCATTAAGAGCAGAACCTAAAGGAGAACTCAGGTCTCCTGATTCCTAACCCATGTATTTTTCATTGATAATACCTTCTCATTTTATTCAACATAAAACAGGTCAATGGCAGATCCTACTGAAGGAGATTTAGCTGTTTAAATTTCAAAGGGTTTAATTATCAGCGTAGTGAGGTAGAAAGAACTCTGGATTTGGTGTTACAGGACTTGAATATTAATATCTTCTCTTCTACTTACTATCTATGTGACCTTGAGCAACTTACTCCACTCTCCCCCCATCCCGTTCATCTATAGGATGAGGTTAGACTTGATGATCCTTAAAGGCCCTTCCACCTCTAAATGATAGGCTTTTATGACAACCCATGCTTTGTGCTTTCCAGTGGATCACACTTTCTCTGCAGATTCAGCATAAAGTTATGGGTTTGTATTAGATTTCATCTACTGGGATTTAGTTATTTGTACAAGAGTGACATGGGCTGTGCTGTGGTAACAGGAAAGACAGCAGAGAGCTCAAAGCTTATATCTCTTCCCATCCCAAGTTCTTTGGTACTCAACTGAGGATTATCAAAGTTTCAAGTCAATTTGCACTTCAGGACTTGAAGGGAATGTGAAAGGATCAATAAAGAGGGTATGATGAGGTGCAGGCTCTGGGAGTCCCCTTGAGCTCTCCTTGAATCTTTGAGGTACAGGCTCTGGAAACCCCCCTTGAACTCTGATTAAATCGTATGAGGCATTTGCATGAGGCCATAAGCCTTATATTGTGGCTGGGCCCAAACCTCTGTTACTAGACTTCCCACCCTTGAGCCTATCAAAATATCAGTCCATCCTTGAACTGGCCTAGCCCACCATTGTCTGTGGGCTCCAGGTAGCCTCTAGCAACTTCCCACCCTTAATCACTCCTTGACCTCATCTGACTTCTCCTGAAGACCCTCTCCAAACTCCTACTCTAGACCACCCCTAGATTCTTTCCACAACCTTTCTGTATATAAGATCTCATCTTCCCTCCATGTGTGTAAGAGCGCCATAGAATGACCTAGCACAGGCTTACTCTGTGTCCAATACAAGTGAACTTTTAATAAACTTTACTTTTCTTTGGCTGAGAGAAGACTTGAGTCGAATTCATTGGGCAGGACCCGGTGTGTTGGTATTTTGGGGTCTCCAGAGCAACCTTAACCCTCTTTATGGGTAACCTCTTCAGGTATATATATATATATGTTTCTGTGTGAATGTTTATCCCTAGCTCCTAAAAACCATAGTAAGATGTGGATTTTATGGAAGAGCACATCATTTGCTTCTAAGAAAAGGAAGAGATAAAGTTATTTATCCTATCCCAGAGGAGAATAAAGACTACAGAGAGAAACGAGGAAGTGCCTATAGCAGCTGCCTGTGGGACCTTTTGCTGGATGAAACTATGAAGCAGATGAAAAAGATAAACCAAAGAATTTGATGAACAGCTCACAAACATGTGACCTAATGCTAAAAGAACACTTATCTGAAGAAGTATCAAAAAGAAACTAATTCTATCAGAAGTTTAAAGAGCAATTAATACTTATGCTATAAAATTTTTTTCTTGAAAATAGATATGGACACTCTATTAAATTCCTTTTATGAGACAAGTATAGTCTTGATACCCAAACAAGGGAGGAACAAAACAGAAAGAGAACTCTGATATAAACCAATTCGCTACTGAATGATCATGTACAAGTTTTCAATAAAATCCTGAGAAGGAAACAATAGAAATATGTCCAGAAAATAATTCACTATGACCAAATTGCATCCCCCTCCCAATCACAGGGATAAAAACTTGATTCAACATCAGGAAAAGCATTAGCTTCATTATTCATATACACAGAAACCACTTTCTCCCTTCTCCTCCCCCCACACCGTATCAATCGATAGTCTACCAATAGATACCGAAACACTCCTAGATGAGATGCAGTGCTTTTTATGTTAAAATTCCTAAAAAGTTAAAAATGGGAAGTCTCTTTTTTAATAAATTCCAGAGTCTATATACAAAATCAAAAGTTTTCATTATTTGCAATGGAGAAAAACTAGAAACTTTCCAAGTATAAAAAGAGGCAAAGCAAGGATGTTCACTCACTCCAGGATTATTTGAAATACTTCTAGAGGTGGCAGCTACAGCAATGATCCAAAGTAAAAGAAAATATATAAATATTAGAAAAAAGCAGACAGAATTACACCTATTTGCTGATTACATGATGGTATGCTATAAAACCCTAGAGAGTTAGCAAAGAAACAAATTCAAATGATTAAAGTAATAGCTAACATTTTATATGGCACTTACTATGATCTAGGCATTGTGTTAAGTATTTTACAATTATGTCACATGTCACAAAGTACTTTACAATTATTATATAATTTGATCTTCACAAGTACCCCAGAAGGTAGGTGCTGTAATTATCCCCATTTTACTGATAAAGAAACTGAGGCAAACAAAGTTTATGTGACTTGCCCAAGGTCACACAACTAGTAAGTGTCTACAATAAAATTTGAATTCAGGTCTTCTTGATTACAGGCCCAGGGTCAGCTGCTTTATCCAAAGTACTTCTTAGCTGCCATCTAATAGCAGGATATAAGAAAAATATATAAAAATCATCAGCATTTTTATGTAATCCTAACAAAACCCAGGAGAAATTAAAAAGATAATTTTCACTTAAAATAGCCTTAAACTGTTAAAATATCATAAAGTTAACCCAGCAAGACATATTCTGAACTTGTATAATTATGACTAGTAGAGAATCACAGAATTTCCGAGTTAGAAGAACCATCAGTGGTATCAGCTTGTCTAACCCAAAATCAAACTACAAAACCCTTTTTATAAAAATAAAGGAAGACAATCAGGAAGATATTTAGCATTCATGATTGTGCCATATGGAACCAATTGAGCATGAAGAATAGGTTCCCTTCTCTCAACAGAGAAGTGGGAAAGTATGAAGACATGATGCTGGATTTATTGTCAGATGTGGGCACTAGTTCGGTATTTTTTTTTTTTTTGCTTAACTATTTTTCTTTCTTGTTATAAGTGAAGATTCAGTTATTGGAATGATGAGTATATCCATTAATGATGAATGTAAAAAATAAAATATATCACTAAAACTATTTTTAAATAAGCAGAATAAAATTTCTTTGGATGTCATCAAAGAAAGCTGAGGTGCCAGTTTTTGGGACTGAGGGGTGAGAATGAGGGTAGAGCTAGCAGTGACTAACAGCAATGGTGGTGTAGCCTCATTCATTGATAGTTGAGGAACTGTCTAAAAAGCTGCTTCATTAGGAATGCAAGGCTGCTTTCTCTTCACTCTCCCCTAAAGTTATGGATTATGAGGCAGGGAGCTGCCTGGAGAGCTATGCCAGAATCAACTCAAACCAACCTCTTTTGAGTGTCTTTAGAGTATGAATTTCTCTTTCTTTCTCATAAGAGTTCTTTTCCCCTTTCTTCATTGACCTAGGAATTTCTGGGGTGTAATTGTATTCCAATTGATTTATGAAGGTTAAAGAATGATGCTTTTGCCTATTTGTTCATGCTATGCATTTTTTTATTTTATGTAATTAAATACTCTGGCACATTTGATTTTTGGTGCTTTGCTTGGATTGTGAACAGAGTCCACACTCGATGGGGGCTTACATATATTTATTTCTCTTTTCTCACACTGAATCAGAGCAGTAGTTGGGGAGCCCCAGGGTGGAGAGACATTTTGACATTTTTGTAGGGGTTCACCTAGGATTTTTATCTTTTTTTGTGTGTTTGTAAATGTAGACTATCAGTACTAGCAAGCCCCTATTATATAAGGCAGTCCTAGAACCACATACCTTGAGGACAGAGAAGTTCTAGTGTTACTAACTTTTGGCTATAGCAAGCCTCTGAAACACTTCAGTGGAGAGTTTTCCTCCCTCCTCCCTTCTCCTAGCCTCGTAACCTGTCTCTGTGAGTCCTCCTACTGAGGGACTGCAAGGCACTGCAGCATGTCACATTATCATCTCATTGTCCAGAGAGGAATTAGTAGGAAGGTGCAATAACAGTAGATGTTGTATTTCCTCACTTCACTAAGTCTCATTAGCAGACAGCACAAGACTGTTTTGTCTCAAGCTGGGCAGAATGGGGGAAGAGTCTGGGCAGAGCTAGATTAATTTTATGGAAAATTAATTTCTCTCCCACCACACCCTCCCTTTCTACTTTGCATTTCAGTGCACTTGAAATTCACCATGTTAGATTTTTTCTTGAACAAATCATTGTGCACATAACTGCTGTTTCGTGTGACCTTATTTTTACTAGCATTGTGCAATCTTGCTTTGAATCTAGGGCAGCCTTTGCAATCAGCAGGTCCCAGAAAGAAGAAGGCACAGAGGCTTACAAGCATCTTTTCTTTTTTTTCTTTAATTATGTGCCATTGAAAGAATGCATTTTTTTTTCAGATTCATCTTACAGATGCAAGTGTTTGTTGAGATATTCTCAGCCCTTTGGAACCAGCTGATTTGCATACTTTGACTCTGCTCTCCCATTCTAGTTTTTTTTGGAGGGATCATTCCTTGCAAATATGAACAGTGTGACCCTCATTAACTCCTTCCTTGGCCTCCTCTCAGGCTTTCTCCACTCAAACAATATTCTGTAATTGTATTTGGGTGCAGGATGCTTTGACACAGTTTAAACTTAAGAGTTTTCTTTCCAACTTATACTTATTGGATACTTATTCTAAAAATTTGTTTGTTGTCCCACTCTTTCAACTGTGAAGTCCTTGAGGGCAGGGACTGTCCTTTGCCTTTTGTTTGGATCCTCAGTGCTTAGTACAGTGCTTGGCATGTAGTAGGCATTTAATAAATGCTTATTGATTGATTGAAGGTATTTCACTTGGTGCCTTGGGGGCAAATGTGTAAAAAGCCTTGGCCCCTTCCCTGCTTTGAGTCTAGTTCAGGAGATGAGATGCACATACACACACACACACACACAAACTCACACAATTTTATTCAAACCAAAAAATTAGTGGTACAGACAGTGAAGAAGCAGTGTAGAATGGAACAAATGATACCTTGAAGTCAAGACAGCTTTGGTTTTTAATCCTGTCACTTATATTTATCAGCTAGGTGGCCATGGAAGAATTCATAAGACTTATTTTAAAATACATTTTCTCATCTAAAAATGGTGATAATCATAATTTGTGAAGATCAAATTTGATAACATGTAAAATGCTTTGCATATCTTAAAGCACATCATAATCAGGTTTGGTGGTACATACTTGAAATCCTTGCTAGTGAGGAGAATGAGGCTGGTGGATCACTAACCTGAGAAGTTGGAGGCTGAAGTAGGCCTATGTTGATTGGGTTTTTGCATTAAGTCCCCCATGTGGATACCCCAGGAGAAGGGAGGCCAATAGCCTGCCTAAGAAGGTGTAAACTGATTGAGTGGCTATTGGACTTTCAATCAGGGTGAAATAGGGAGGCCAGTCTAAAAAAAATGAAAGTAATAATGATAACAACTCTTATTATTGCTATTGTTGTCTACCAAAAGTCCTTTGATTGGGGGTAGTCCCTCTAAAGGTGTTCAAATACCTGTTCAGGTATTCAAATCGCCTTGAACGTGAATCAGAGGTTCAGAGTGCCCCTGGCCCTCCTCAGAACCCGTTACTAATGGAGACTGGACTCAAGTTGATCTTGTGTATGGATAGCAAAAAAAAGTGAGGGGGAATGAATAGGTCAACTTATTTTTTGCTTTTCTAATTTAATGAAGTAATAAATGTAGTGTATTAAAAAATAAAATGATGTAATAAAGATGACAGAACAAATGTGACTGTTAGGGTACTGAAACCAAAGATAAGGAGGGAGAGAGAGAAAGAGAGAGAGAGAAACAGGCAGACAGACTGACAGACACAGACACAGACACAGAGAGAACTTAATGAGTTTGTCACTTGGTTCAGATGGTACCACCTGGTAACAGTCTACTTGTAGATGTTTGTGCCAACTTCACATAAATGAAGTTTGAAGGGTTCTTCTAAAGAATAAGAGAGGAACCCCAGGCCTAGAAGAAGGCAAATTTTGTCTCAGTTTTCAAAAAAAAGTAGAACAAGCAAACTGTAGGCTAGCAAATTTGATTCTGATTCTAAGAAAAATCATAGTACATATTATTAAAGGTATGGTTCTTGAATTTCAAATAGGTTTTGAGTAAATGTTTGTTGATTGATTAAAAAGGGAGTATGGATCATAGAGAGTTAGGCTGGCTTTATCAAGAACAAGTAGTGCCAGATTCATCTTATTTTCTTTTTTGACAGCCTTGATAAACAGGGGATATGAAATCATATATATATATATATCACAGTACAATGTTATATAGTTGTTATAGTACCAAACTATCATATTAATAATATAAACATATTATTAGTATAAAATATTATATTATTTTACTCCCTGATTTAGTAAATAATTATATGTAATTCGCTTGTTTTATTATATATTTCTCTCTATATATGTTTACATGTGTATTATTATATTATTTTACATATTATTTCTATATTATATGTTATATTTATTATATATATGAATTTTAGATTGCACACATTATAGATTTACATATGCACTATACACACATACTTATACACACACATGCAAGCACACACACACGTACGCGCGCACACACACACACACACACACACACCCCTTACCTAGATTTTGGCAAAGCACTCAACAAAGTCTTATGCTGTCCTTCTGGTCCAGAAGAGAGTTGTAGATAGGTGATAGAACAGGCAGCCATCCATCACTGGTTTCTTAATTAGACACCAAGAGCTGTTGTTAAGGTTAATGTAGAAGGGCACTACTGGTGTCCCAGACCTCTGTGCTTGGATTTGTGCCACTTCATATTCTCTGTGACTACAATTAAGGCATAGATGGCATACTTAAATTTGTTCACAAGAGAGATCTAGAAGGCACAGTTAACTTTCTGGATGACAGAATCAGGATCCAAAAAGGTCGTGACAGACTGGAACAATGAACTAAATCGTAGCAGACGTAGTCAATTGTAAAGCCTAGTCTTAGATTCAAAAAATCAAGTTCAAGATTGTGGGTGACTTGGCTAGGCAGCACCCTATCTGAAAAAGGTCTTTAAGTTTTAATAAAGACTGTAATCTTGATGTGATTCATCTGGCTATGTGATACAATGGAGAGAGTACTGGATTTGGGGTGAGGAAGACATTGGTTCAAATTCAGCCTCTATCACCTACTAGCTATGTGGCCGTGGGCAAGTAACCTCATCTCTCTGAGACTTAGCTTCCTTACCTGTAAAACGGGGACAGTAAGGATGCATACCTCTCAAGGAAACGTTAAAATAATGTATGTAAAGTACTTTGCAAACCTTAAAGCATTCTAAAAAAAGCAAAGCTATTATTATTAATAACTCTATGATAATAGTGGCCAAAAAAAGGCTAATGTGATTTTCATCTCAAGTATCCAGGATCAGAGATATACTTTCCATACAATGACCTAGTCAGAGCACATCAAAGTATTGTATTTATTTCTTGGTACTCCAGTTTAGGAAGGACATTGCTAAGCTGAAAAAGTGTCCAGAGGAGATGACCAGAATGGCGAAGGGCCTTCAGATCATGCCATATGAGACTCAGGTAAGGATCTGGAGAGAAGACTTAAGGCGTATATTTGTCTTCAGATATTTGAACAGCAGGCCTGTGAATAGACATGCACTTCTTGGCTTTGGAGGGCAGAGAAAGAAGCCATAGGAGGTAGTTAGAGGCATGCAGTTTTTAGCTCACTATAAGATATTACTTACTAAAAATCAGAGCTAAAAGAGGGAATAGACTGTATCAGGACATGGCAGGTTCTTGTTCACTGGAGATCCTCAGTTCCAAGGCTGATGAGCACTCTGTGGGGAAATCTGGTAGAAAGAGGTTTCTGATTAGGTACAGGATGGGCTTTCATGCCTCAGTCACAGAGCCTGAATGGTCAAGTGTTGGGTAAGTTGTAGTTGTGATACTTTTGAATAGGTTCCCCACCCTTGCTTTTTGAGGTATGGGTTGGAATAAATGGCCTCTGATATCCCTTCCAATTCTAGGATAGAAGGGAAGATAGGCACAGTTTCTGTCCTTAAGAAACTTTAGTTACACTATATATGTGTGTGTGTGTGTATATATATATATGTATATATATATATACACTTATATATACACACAAGTGTTTTTATATGCATATATGTATATTGTGTGGGTATATGTTGTTTCCCATCATAGAATGTAAGCCCCTTGAGGGCAGGGACTATTTCTTTTTTTTCCTTTGTTTTTCTAGCACCTACTACTGTGCCAGGGACGTGTTTTTGTTGTTCAGTCATTTCAGTTGTATCCAACTCTTTGTGATGCCATTTGGGTTTTTCTTGGAAAAAATACTGGAGTGGTTTATCATTTCCTTCTCCAATCCAAGGACATTGTAGGAACTTAATTAAATGCATGTTGTTTGATTGACATATTTGTCAAGAATCTTTCACTTCCTCCAAAGTTTTCACATCAATTATTTTCACAGCAGCTCTCTAAGTGCCAAGATGGGCATTCTTATTCACATCCTACAGATGAGGAAAGAACAGGTTCCTGGTGCAAGGACACCCACACACGTTAGAGAAAGAAGAAACTAAAACTACAATTCCATAAATCCTGTCCTTTGTCACAGTTGTCTAGGTAATTGTCCCTGCAATCTATTTGGATCAGCAGAGCCACATCTCTGTGGAATAATGCATCCCTCATTTGAGTCCATTCTCTTGGCCACTCACCCTGCCTTGGCTTGGCAGTGCTGCAATTAAAGTCACAACAGGCAACCTCACACACAAACTGGGCAAAGCCTGGTGGTTCTGGCTGTTGGTCACTATTCTACAGCAGGAGCCTTCCTGGTTCCCTTTTGTTATTGGGTCAGGATACTTCTTTTTCTTCCAGTTTCCTTCCTCCAGAGTTGGTAAGAAAAGCAAAAAATATCTATGATAATTGCTTCATCACCTTTAACTAAAGGATTTCAGAACCTTTGCAGATGACGAGTTCCAAGTTTGATAAATTTTTGGAGAATGGCAGCTAGAGAGAGGGGAGTTTGGATCTTTCAAGAAACTCTTTAATGGGGCTCAGTCAGCTGAGAAGGAAACAATATTGGCCATTTATTTCCCTATGAGGGGGCATGTAGGTAGCATGGTGGATAGAGGGCTTAGCCTGGAATCAAGAAAACTCTTTCTGAGTTAAAATGTGCCCTAGATACTTACTAGTGACTTATACTTGCTAATGTAACCTTGGGCAAGTCACTTAACCCTGTTTGCCTCAGTTTCCTCATCTGTAAAATTAGTTGGAGAAGGAAATGGCAAACCATTCCAGTATCTTTGCCAAGAAACCCCCAAATGGGGTTATGAAAAGTCAGACATGACTGAAATGACTGAACAACAAATTACCTATGGGACTGGGGTGTGAGAATGACACTTGGGGTGGTAATGATGATAATAATAATACTACTCTACATATATTAATAGTAGGCAGATACATTTATAAATATATTTGTAGAGTATTACTACCTAATGTTTTGGTGAGGGAGTGTGGTATAGTGGAAAGAAAAACTGATTTAGAATTAGAAGACTTAGATTCAAATCCTTAGTATTGGGGTAACATTTGGGAAAGATACTTCATCTTTATGAGCATTGATCTCCCCATCTGTGAAACGGGAACAATAATACTTGTAACTTCTACCTTAGAGAGGTGTTGTGAGGGTCAAGTGAAATCCTGGATCAATCAACAAATATTTATTAAACTCCTATTATGTGCTAGGCATTGTGCCAGGTCCTGAGGATCCAAGGATAAAGATGAAATCATTCCTGGCCTCAAGGATGAGGGAGAGTGGATTGCAGGCATGGGGCATAGCTAATGAAAAAGCAAGGAGGATCACTTTGTATATCTTAAAATTATAGAAATTCCAATGATTTCGTTGACTATTATTGAAATCCTCTTGCACACCCTCTTCAGAGTTCTTTTCAATTTTCTCTTAAGTGCTTGTTGACTGATAGTTTCATGTACATCCTGGTGTGAAGGTGACTTTATATGAACAGTGCCTAGATCAGCAGAGTACAGGCTATGATAGCTCCTGTCACACTGAAAAGCCCTTGAATAAGGGCTGTATGATAGGCTCACTAAGTATTGAGAGACAACGGTATGATAGATTTTTTTAGGCGCCTGCAGCTCTTGAAGCCAAGCCAATACATTATAGATGGGTCTTGATCTCTGTGAGTGGATCTGTGAGTGTCCATGCAGTTGAAATCACAGATCCTTGAAGTATCCAAAAAGAACCTCTACCTTCAAGGTCTTACTAAAGTCCCACCTTCTCCATGATGTCTTGCCTGATGATTGTGGCTCACAGTATTCATTCTTGTCTTTGCACTCATGGAAAGAACCTCAGTCAAGGATCGATTAGCCTAATCTACATGGGAGCAGCAGCCATCAGTCTACAGCATCAAGGTTCTGTTTGACTCAGCTTAAATCAGACTTTTCTTGAAGACCTCTAGGGAGAGGGAACCCAATCCACTTTTAGAGAGATCTAATTATTAGAAAATTGCTTCTTACAATGAGTAAAATCTGCTTCTCTGGAGCTTCTTCTGATCTTGGGGTTTTCTTGGCAGAGATACTGGAATATTTTGCCATTTCCTTCTCTGACTCATTTTACAGGTGAGGAAATTGAGGCAAACAGGGTGAAGTTGAAGTGATTAGTCAGCATCTAAGGCTGGATTTGAACTCAGGTCCTCCTGACTTCAGGCTTTGGGCTCTACCTACTGCACCACTCAACTTCGTGAAATACCTTCTACTCCTAACATTCTTTGACTTTAATCTTCTCTGACTCCATGTTCCTCTTCAGCTCTCAATATATGACTGTTGTTTCTCCAGATGCCAATTGAAATATGCCTCCAAGGGAAATGGAATTGCCAGGGCTGGGCATCTGGTGTCCAGAGTGGACATCAGAACCATTCCTCAGTGCTGTCATTAGGCAATCTGCCAGTCCAAATCTCAGCCTAGAGGGGGAGGAGAAGCCCTCTTGTTAGAAACACGCATTCAGGGTAACCCGCTTAGGATATTTCTGCTGCTCCTGGCCAGGCCAAGCTGAAGACGAGCTGATGACTGAGGCTGTAGACTTATTCTGAAAGCTGCTAAATCTGTTCAAGTCAAATGACAGAATGGAGGGAGAAAGCCCCTTTCACCCAGAAGATCTGGGTTGATCCTGGCTCTGCCTGTTACCAGCTGTGTGGCCTTGGGCAATGACAACAGCAACAGTAACAAAGATAAGCATTTGTATAGTATTGTAGAGTTTGCAAAGTGCTTTACAAATATCTCATTTTATCCTTACAACAATTCTAGGAGGTGGGTGCTGTTGTAAACCCCATTTTACAGATGAGGAAGCTGAGGCAGATAGAAGTTAAGTGACTTAGCAAGGATCACACAGTATCGGATGTTAGATTTGCATTTAGGTCTTTCTGACTCTAGGACCAGGGCTCTACCCACTCTGCCACCTAACTACCTCTTTGAGCCTTACATTTTCCATCAGTAAAATGAAAAATTTAGACTTGGTAGTAGTAATAGTAATAATAGCTAACATTTATATAGTGCTTACTATGTGGTAGCCATTGTGCTAAGCACTATACAACTATTGTTTCATTTTATCCTCAAAAACACCCTGTGAGCCACATACTTTTATTATCCCCATTTGACAGACAAGGAAACTGAATCAGACACAGGTTAAGTGACTTGCTGTAGCAGTAAGCACCCCAGCGTCCCCAGGGTGGCTGCTCACACAGGTTCTTGGATCTGCTTTGATAAAGGAAAGCAAAATGGGTTAACAAGCTTACTTTAATCAGTCAGATATGTATTGTTCACCTAGTTCAGGGGAAAAAGGTCAGCACCCCGAACTTCAGAATACACAGACAGAATTATCAAGACAGAGAAACAGATCAAATAGTTTCCAAACTGTCCAACCATTACATCCATACCAAACAACATCTGCGTTTCAAAGCCGGGGGGCTCTGGACAACGGCTTTCCAGAGTGTCATCTGATCAAATCACGGAACAATTCTCAAAGTGAGCCCCAAAACAAAGCTACACATCAGGGCTTATATAACCTTCTCCTGGCTCAGAGAATGTAACAACCTTATTGACTCACTGGCTAATCAAGAAGTATCTACTGAAAAACAAGCCTCCCACCCCAGGCTCCAGGTGCACTTTAGCCTAGGGGAAGGGAAGATCTTACAAATTTATATTCCCATTACACTTGCCCAGGGTCACATAGCTAGTAAGTGTCTGAGTTTAGATTTGAACTCATGTCTTCCAGACATGCCTAGAACTCTAGCCACTGCACTACCCAACTACTGCTGAGTCTTAGTTTTCTCATTAGTAGAATGAAGTTTGGACTGCATGGACACCAAGGTCCCTCTAGCATCTAAATTTATGATCCTATAATTTTTAAAAAACTGTCACAAGTAAATCTAATATAGGTATAGCACATGGCTCTGAACCAGAGCACAGTCATTTGGACTAGGTTTATTCTTGCAGATTTTTCAGACATTTCTTTTTTTGACTTGTACCACTCAGGGTTTTCCCCCCGAGAAGGTTGGAATTTGGCTCATGCCTCAGTTTTTTTTTTTTTTTTAAGCAATCAGGGTTAAGTAACTTGCTCAAGGTTACACGGGCAGTTATTTCTGGGTGTGGTGCTGAGTGTCTGAGCCCAGGATTTGATCTCCAGGTCGTCCCAACACTGGAGCCGGTGCTCTTACT
>NW_027187460.1:29750609-29779810 GCF_028583685.1 Petaurus breviceps papuanus
AGACAGACAGACAGACAGACAGAGACCCTTTGGATCAATATAGGCCTGGTAACTCAAAATACCAGTCCAGCATTTTGGACTGGACCAGTCCAATCCAAGAATAGTCAGGTGGCATAGCATATGGAATGATGGGTCTGTAGTCAGGAAGACCTTAGTTCAAATCTGGCCTCAGGCATTCAGTAGCTGCCTCACTTAACCTCTCTCTGCCTCTGTTTCTTCAGATATAAAATAAGCATCACAATATACCTCCCTCCCATGGTTGTTGTGAAGATAAAATGAGACATTTTAAAGTACTTATCGTGGTGCCTGTCACAGAGTAGGCTCTTCCATGCTTTCTCCCTTCTTCTCTTCACCCTTCATTAAGGAGTTAAACTTGCCAAGAGAATTTCATACTCTCTTACGGTGGCATTATCAGTTCTGGAACAAAGGCCTCCTTAACAGACAACAAGGACTTTTATACTTTGTACAGGGAGACATCATAAATGCTAGAATAAAGTACTTGTAAGTAGGGCCAGTGAGAACTCTGCGTAGTGCCTTGGTGTACCCACTATACAAACAGGAATCACAACTCACATTTTTATAGGGCTTTATTAAAGCTCTACTTAAAAAAAAAAAACCTTTTTAAAGCCTTCTTCTCATAATGATACACTGAGTTAGGTTGTACTAATATGATTCCTATTTTATAGATGGAGAAATTGAGGCTGAGACATCAAGGGACTGCCCATAATTATACCAGTAATAAGTAGTAAATGGTGTTTTGATATGAAGGTCAATGCTCTTTGAACTATGCCACAATGCACTATATTGAACAAATCTGTGGCAGAATCATTACCCCAAAGAAAAAGCGTTGGTAGGAAACAGAACTTTATTATTTAGGGTTACTTGAAGACTCCTTGATTGGATACATATCATAATGCCTCTCCATTTCTTACAGATGGTCTTCACAAGTCTCTGTGCCCAAATAATCATGGGGAGTCAACTTTCTGGTAACGATACTCTGAATTCAGGTAAGCTGGGACTTGAATGGCAGACATAGTCTCTCCCTGATATGCACTTTGAAGCTTTGACAGTTTGATGTGGGGCCTGCCTGAACTTAAACTCTGCTGGCATTGTCCTCAAGAGCCCAGGGTAATCTCCAAATGATGAAACAGAACAGGTTATAAAGCTCCAATACCCATGTCTTGGGCTCTTCTCTCATAACAGTTCAACCCTTTAGAGAGCTTCCACTTAAAGGTCACCCGATTTTAACAATAAGTGGTTTTATTATCCTATTATCTAACTCAGAGTAGTAGAATTTTAAAGATGAAGATGTAAATTGATTCCAGAAAGATGTAGGCCAATTTATATGTCAAAGTCACACATGGCTATGAAGATAAACTATAACCTTGGAATGAGTTCCTAAGCAACTTGGGATAACTAAAGAATTTCCCAAGTTTGGATCAGGGAAGACCAACATGTCCATGGTGTGCCAATGATGTCAACAATGATGCTCCTGATGTCAACAGAAGACTGGGCTTTACCAGGGGTCTTGTTTTAGGGATACCCTGGTGACCATTAAGGAACCCACTCTTCTTGGCCTAATTGAAACATAATTCATCAGTCCAATTCATCAAATGTTCATGAATCAAATATTTAATAAGTATTTACCACATACAGAGCACTCATCTCAGAGAGAGATAGGAAGATTAGCCCATGCTCTCAGGGAGTTTACAGCATTACAGGAATATGATATAGATAATGAGAAGTAACATAATACATTAGTCTATTGATATGCCTTGGTCAGGTATTGCTGATGGACATTGAGCTAAGTCTAGAACTGTAAGTAGGTAGGAAATATAAGGAATAAGAATGTAAACTGGAGGGGCGGCCAGGTGGCTCAGCGAGTAAGAGCACTGGCTCCAGTGTCGGGATGACCTGGATCAAATCTGGGCTCAGATACTCAGCACCACATCCAGAAATAATAACTGGCCGTATAACCTTGAGCAAGTTACTTAACCCCGATTGCTTTTAATAAAATAAAAAAAAGAATGTAAACTGGGTTGCATCTGGGAAATTCTTTAGTTATCCCAAGTTGCTTAGGAAGACACAGGTTCAAATTGCACCTCTGATACTTCATGACCAGGGAATGATAGCTGGGGAAGTGGATAGAGGAAGAAAGTAAAGAAGTAAGAAATAAGGAAGATCTAAGTTCAAATCTAACCTCAGACTTGATAGCTCTGGACAAGTCACTTAATCCATTCTGCCTCAGTTCCTCAAAAAATTCATTAACCTTCTAGAGTTGTTGTGAGCATCAAATGAGATCATAATTATAAAGCACTTAACACAAATCCTGGCCCATAGTTGGCTATTAAAAAATGCTTGCTTCCTTTCCTTCCCCCATGGGCAAATCATTAATCTCTTTGAGCTTTAGGCAATTCTACTAATAAAACTTATCTACTGAGTTTGGGGACAGTTACCTGAGTCACATGATCTCAGAAGACTCAAAATTGCCAATGACACTAAAAGTAATGGAGAGACATATAATGAACATAGGCTAGATGCAGCAAATTACTAGTGATGAGGTTGAGTATGAACAAGAAATGGTAGAAAAACCTCACCCATGACATGTATTCAGAAAATTAAAATTAATTCAATTCAACAAGCAGGTATTGAATGTTTTCCAGATGTGATACACCATAGTATCTCTTTGAGGGCAACTAGGTGGCATAGTAGATAGAGCATTGGTCCTGCAGTTGAGAAGACCTGAGCTCCAATGTGGCCTCAGACACTTAATAGTTGTGTGACCCTGGGCAAGTAACTTCACTCTGCTTGCTTGCCTTAGTTCCCTCATCTATAAAGTGAGCTAGAGAAGGAAATGACAAATGACTCCAATACCTTTGCCAAGAAAACCCCAAGTAGAGTCATTAAGAGTCAGACACAGTTGAAATGACTGAACAGTAACAACAATATAGTACCTCCTGGGTATTCAAAGATAAAAGCAGAGCATTCATTGCCCTCAAGGAGACTACATTCTACTAGGGGTGCATGTGGATAGGAACTAGGTACAAAAATGAACAGATAAGTATCTAGAAAATACATGCAGGGTTAATAAAAGTAATGTTGGTACAAATGGGGCACTAACAACTAGTTAATACAAAGACTCTGTGAGTGTGTGTCTGAGTGAATGAGAGAGAAACTTATAAACTTAGGTTTCTTGGCAAGGTCAGTGTTCTTCTATTCTTTCCACAGAACCATCCTGCCTGACAAACGGCTCAGAACCAACAGCTAGATAAGGAAAGATCTCCTCTAGGAGGTGGAAATGGAACTGTACTTCAAAGGAAATGAGAGAGTACATTCTGGGCTTGGGGGATGGACTGTGCAAAGGCCTTCCTTATCTAGTGACCACATCCCAAGTGAATTTTTCCTCACCCTTCTCCCCTTGCACTACCCTGCACCTTTCCCTCTTTCCACCTAACCGATTTAATTTGTCTCAAAAGTTTGATTCGATGATGTATTTGGGCTGCTTCTTCCTGGTGTCAAAATTTCTAGTTATGGTTCTGTGTACTGCTGTCCATGAAATACTAAAAGAACTAGAAAAAAGCCTCCATTGGGTAGATTCCCTCTAGAGGTATATGTGGAAGAATCACACAGCATTAGAAAGCACGAATGGGTTAGGAACTGTCCTGGTAAAGTGAGCATTGAGAATAATGGGATCCTTGCTATAGAAGAGTTAAAGAAGAACATGTTAAGTGCTAAGTGCTCAGTGAATTCTGAAGAGAAGACCCACAGTAAACCAGGAGGAAGGCGCCTCTGAAATGGGTTTTATAGGACAACTTAGGTTTGCCACAGGCAAGAGTAAGATGAAAAAGAGAGAGAAAGTCATTCAAATATTGTGAATAGCCTAGACAAAGGTACAGAAGAGGGAAAATGGTGGTTGTATATAGCAGAAAGCAAGTAGCCTAATTTCCCTGAAAGACAGAATTCAAGGAGAAAAATAAGATAATACCAGAACAGTTGGGTGTTCTCTTATAGTGGAGGTATTGGAAAGCCAAGCCAAGGAAATTTAATTTCAACTGGGAGACCCCACAGGACTTTGAGCAGAGGACAAAGGGGAAAAGCATTTATTAAGCTCTTATTGTGGCATGGTGCTTAGAGCTAAGGATACAAATATAAATAAAAAAGAAATATATCCCCTTCTCTCTTCCATTTTAACGGAGAAGATGACATTTATAAAAGAGAACTGAAAAGCAGGGAAGGGTAAGGGTCAAAGGAGGCGTGCGAGAGATACTCAGTACAAAGACACAATTTTGAAGTCCAGAAAGGAAGAAACAAAGCCAGAATGGAAATGGAGTCAGTCCAACCTGGGACACTCCACAAAATGGAGGCTTCGGGAGATCCTTACCAATGGTAGGAGAGCAGATGTTGTTGAAGGATATACCAGGATGAGCAGGTCACTGGGAAAGTAGTCTGTTCTTAGGTAAGGAGGCTCTATGGGCTGAGGGACATTCAAGGATGAATCAACCATGGTTTTGAAATTCAGAAAGTCAGCACCAGGACCAGGAGGGGAATGAAGATAAGCTAGCAGAGGAGTGATATGATCAGATCTATTTAAAAGACAGATTATCTTGGCAGTGGTACAGAGGGTGGATTGGAGAATTGAGAAAGTTGCCACTCAGTCTGTCAACAAGCATTGTTGAAAACTTTACTATATGTGGGGCACTGTGCTAAGTGATTGGGATGCAAACACAAACAGAAAAGAAAGTTTCTGCCTTCAAAAACGTTACCTTCTGGTTGCTGTCCTTTGTTCTGGAAGGAGACCAAATGACCATCACTATAAGACAATGACTAAAAGGAAGCTGAAGTGGGGTGTAGGGGCGGTGGCAGATAAAGAAAGAAGGAGGGAGGGCATATTCATTGAATCCTGGTGAGAAATTAAGAGGTGGCTGGCCTGAGGTCCACAAGGAAGACTTATTAAGAAGCTATTATAAACAATTTAGGTATGAGTGGTAGTGAGAGTTTGCACCAGGATATGTCAGTTAGTCAAGAAGCTTTTATTTACTAAGTGCTAATTGTGTGCCAGTCATTATGTTAGGTTCTGAGGATACAAAGAAAGGCCCCTAGGGTGGTGGCAGTGGAAATAGAGAGGAAAGGATGAATGGGAGAAATATTACTCAGAGATTGTGAAGTCATAGAAATGGCATCAAAGAAATAGAAAGTAAAAATAGACATCATGTAGTACTAAAAAGGGGTAGGGGGAAGCCTGCCTTCCTCCCAGCTTTTTACTTAGAGGCAGCATAGGACAGTAGGAAAAGCAATAGGTTTAGAGTCATCATATGTAGAGGAGCTACATATGATGCTTATTTCCTGTGTGGCCTTAGACAAGTCATTTAAATTCTTTGAAGTTCTATTTCCTCACCTTTAACATAAAGATGAATTGAGGATCCTTCTAGTTCCAAACCTCTGATCCTCAATTGTAATAACCCTCTTGATTCACTTCACATACCAGCATAGACAATGACTCCAATTAGTCCCAGAGTCTTACCTTGAGAGTCTGGGGAGAGAAGAGCAGCATGGAGTAAGGGGAACGTACTCAAGATATGCCTTGCTCACATTGCCCATGGAAATTTGTTGAGTCTCCTTGTGGAGGACATTCAACCTTGTTAGCTGGAACTATTACCCATTTTCCAGTCCCTTTAGATAAGCTTTCAAGGTTGCAGTGGATGACTTACTGGAGCCTTGGCATTTGTTTCTCCTTACTGCAGGGGAAATGTTTTAGTATTAACCTGATGTCATATCCTAGACACTGCCCTCATAACATGTCAGTTATTCTTTATAGGGTAATACTGAAATATCATCCCCTCACTAATAATTATTGGTTTCTATCTACAAATGCAATATTAAGATTCATTTTGATCTAGATTGAAACTTGTTTTGGATATAAACCTTTCCCCTTCTTCATCTCAGAATTGCTCTTACTTTTGCCCAGAGGCCAATCAGTCATGTCCACAAAGTGGGAACTACCTATGATTAGAAAGACTGTTGCCACAGAAATAAATTGTTTATCAGGCAATTTTTCTAACTTTCATTTTTCACAGATTAATTAGTTTTTCTTTTTTAATCAGTTATCTTGAAATGAAAAGAATAATTAATTTTTGCAAAATTATATATAGCCATTGGATGTTAGGGTCAAGCTAGAAATCACTGGTTTCTTGTCTGATTTGAGACTTCAGGAGAATCTAATTGAGGAGACAAAGATAAAAAGCCTAGCAAAACAGTGATTAGAAAGAGGGATGTTTCTCTATAACTTTCCATTTAGTATAAAGACACTGCATGAATACAGAGATATTTTGTAATAGAAAGTGTTAGAAGAGGACTGGATTTGATTAAGATTAATTAATTAAGATTAATTAAATCTAGTTGTGTGACCTTGGGCAAGTGAATTAGTTTCTCTGGACCTTGTTTTCCTTTTTTGTAAAATGAGGGGACTGGACTAAATCAAAGGTTTTTAGCCTGATCTGAGATCTTTTAAAAAATACTTTGGTAACTACATTTTGATATACTGGTTTTCTTTGTAGTCCTGTGTATTTCATTTTGTGCATTTAAACATATTTTTCTGAAGAAGGGTCCATAAGCTTCACCAGTCTTCCCAAGGAATACATGATACAAAAAAAGACTGGGAACCTTTGTACTAAATTATCTTTAAGGATCAGTCCAGTTTGAATTCCTATGAGTCTATTTTGCAAAATAGAAAAATCAATTCCTTTCCCTTCAAAATGCAAAAAAGAAATTCCAGATGTTTTGGGGGTAAATTAAGGAAGGGATTTACATAGAATGTTGGACTTAGCCTTGTTTGCCTCAGTTTCTTCATCTGTAAAATGAACTGGAGAAAGAAATGGCAAACCACTTCAGTGTCTTTGCCAAGAAAACCCCCAAAAAGGTTCATGAAGAGTCGGACATGACTGAAAATGATTAAACAACTGTAACTTGACTGTAACAAAGTGATGTTATTTTGGTCCTCTTTAAGAATGAAGGACAACATCTACTACTACTAGCTAGCCAGCTAGCATTGATATAACACTTCAGGGTTTGTAAATATGTGTGTGTATGTGTGTTTACACACATAAATATACATGTATATTATGAGTGTGTGTGTTCAATCTCATTTGATCCTCACAACAATTCTATGAAATAGGTGCCATTTTAATACTCATTTTTTGCAAATGGAGAGACTGAAGACTGGAGAAGTCACTTGGTCATGGTTACACAGCTATTGAGTATCTGAAGGTCTTCTGGACTTAAAATCTAGTGTTTTAGGTCCTATTTCTGCCCTCTGAGGCCAAACAGGATAACTCTGATCTTTCTTCTGTATGATGACTCATCATATTTTTTAGTGTTGGGAGAAACCTTAGAGGTTATTTCAATCAGTTCCTTCATTTTACTCCCTCCCTCCATGGAGGGGTATTCAGTAAACATTTATTTTATTGAGTTGAAGTCAATACCTATTTATGAGTCTGATTCCCTCTCTTGTCTCTTTCTTCTTATGGTAAATGAAAACACACTTGAATCTTTGCAGAAATGTAAAGATGCAGTTATTTCAGGCATGATGGATATGCTGGGTGTTGATAGCTGCAGTGAAAGGCTCTGTACATTTCCTTGTTTATAATACTCCTCCATATGGGGCACTGCAGCAGGGCTCCTTCAGACACCACTTTAGTCTTTGGCTCATGCACAGATTCTGTACTGAAGACCCAGCTTTCTTTTGAAATTATCCATTTCGAAGATTGTACCTTAGGTCACCAGAAAATTAATTTCCTTTAGGTTGGTAATAAAGGATTTGGGAACCAATTTTTCTTTGCTCTCAGTTTAATTTCCTCCCAATTGCATTCATTTCATATGTATTTCATTTGAGGAAAAACTTCCTAAGAATTAGCATTGTTCAAAATGGGATAGACTGCCTTAGGAGGTAGTGGGTCCTCACTCAGTGGAGGTCTTTAAGCAAAGACTCGATTGCCACTTGTTGAGTAGATTATAGAGACTCCTGCATAGGTATAAGTTAGACCAGGTGGCTTCTAAAGTCCCTTTCAGATCTGAGATTCAGCAGATAGACAAGTAGACAGGCAAGATAGATAGATGGATGAATGGATGGATAAATGGAGATAGAGAGATATAAATAGACATACATGGATAGAAATTATCTCCCACATTCTCATAGGAAGCAGCTTGAAAAAAAATCATGAATTATAGAACTAAAAGCCAAATTAGAGATTAAAAAATAATAGTCAACAAACACTTATTAAGAATCAGACATTGTGGTAGGTATTAATTAAGTACCTACTATGTGCCAGGCATTTGCTTATAATATGAGTGGTTTGCCTCACAGGACTGGCACAAGGAGAGTGCTTTGTAAACCTTAAAGCGCTATATAAATATGTTATTATTATTAATTTATATAACTTATATACCAGGCTATCTATAGCTAAGTTGCCAGCACTGAGCAGAAATCAGGAATCAAGGAGTCAACTAGATTTAAGTCCATGATAGAAATTAGTGAAGAGTAGCAGACTCCTGGTAGTCATATTGGCTTTAATAGAGGGGTTGCTTTGGACTCAAGAAGGAGAAGTAGACTGGGGTTTGTTAGCCTGAAAGTGGAGAGAATAGTTGGAGGTTCATCTAAATTTGGTGGAAGGAGCAGGGGGAAACCAGGGCATTGAATCCAAGGAGAAAGACAAAAAGTGTAGCTAAGTCTGGGCTGATGAAACTAGGAGTGCAAAGGGGTTAAAAAGTCACATTGGAGTGATTGAGAGAGAAATATCAGAAGTGAAAGGGACCTTGAGTCCCTTTGAATTTTCCAAGGTGGATTAGGACAAAGACTGTAAGGATCACAGCTGAAATAAACACACATACACATATAGATGAATATACACATATGTAATCTGTGTATGCACAGATATACACACATGAATGTATACACATACTCACATACATTTAAAAATAGAGAAGACTTGTGGGCATGATAATTAATTTCCCTGTCTAAAGAGGTGGCTGACATGGAGGTACTTAATGGAGGCTAGACGACCGTTTGTCTGGGATATTTTAGACAGGATTCCTGTTTTAAGTGGGAGGTGGTGTTGGAGTAGGTTGTTCTCTGATGTTTATAGGCTCAGAGGGATATGGATTGAACCTGTGATTTCCTTGGTATAAGGGCCTCCCCAGAGACAAAACTCCCTCTACTGAAGCAGGATAGCACCTTCTTTGCAACTTAGAATCTTAAAAAATTGCCTAGGGTACTTAGAAGTTATGATCAGAGTCATACAGCTAGTAAGTTTCTGAGATAGGATTTGAATCTAAATTTTCCTGACTCCAAGTCTTGTGCCTTCTCCATTGCTTGATTCATGCTATCTGAGAGTCTATGATTTCAATGACTTTGTGAAAATAATTTGTGAGGGATTAATGATGATTACTCCTCATATAATTTACATTTTAACAGCACCCTAAGCTCTTTTTCATGAGTTTCATTTCCTTCCCCAATTTATTCTTGATTTTAAGTACTAGGCAACAGCTCTATAAATAATACTCAAGTAGAGAATATAGGTTCAGTTAGGGGGAAATTCACAGTGAGCTATAGATTTGTATATTCTGCACTTGCCACATACCATAGGGGATATACTTAGGAAGTACATGGGAAATATGAGCTTTATGAGGTTTCTAAGCTTTTCTGACTGTAATGACAAGAATTACATTATAAACTATTAGAAATAGAACCCCTTGGAAGCTGAATATTTTTTCAGGATGACTGACTAAAGGGATGATGATGAGTATGCTTTCTATTTTACCCTGGTTTAAAGGATACATACTGCCTTCCAGGGCAAGATGTCCCATAGTGTCCCTCAGAGCAAATCCCCACTCTCCTCTTCTCCCCACCACTCCTCCCCCCAGCATACAGCAGAGTACATGTTCAGCACCATGGATAGAGCCTGGTGATTATAAGGTTTAGAATTCAAAGGGACCCCAGGGAACATCTAGTTCAACAACTTCATTTATCAGGTGAGGAAACTAGGATTGAGAGAGATTAAATGACTTGCTGAAGACCACAGAACTAGTTAGTGGCAAAACTGGGACCAGAAATGAAATCCCCTGATTTTATTTATTTTGTTTTTTTCCTTTTTTTTTTTTATTAATTTGTTTACTTTTAGTTTACAAGACTGAATTCCACAATTCCTTGAGTTTCAAATTCTGTCCCCCTCCTTCCCCTTCTCCCCCCCACCCATGGTGGCATACAGTCAAGTATAGGATCTGTAAATACTTTCACATTAGACATTAGTCAGGTTATAAAGACGGATTGTATCAGATGGAATGGAAAATGGTAAAGAGGAAATAAAACCAAACAAGAAAAAGATCAGGTAGTTTGCTTCAATCTGGATTCAAACTCAGTTCTTTCTAGTTCTTTCACTGGATGTAGACATCTCTCTCCATCATGAGTCTTTTGGGATTGACTTATATCACTACATTGCTGAGAAGAGTTCAGTCTATCAAAGTTGGTCATCACACATATGTTATGTCTGTAATTGTGTACAAATTTTTCCTGGTTCTACTCATCTCATTCAGCATCAGTTCATATAATCATCTCCAGGTAAATGTGAAGTCCATCTGCTCCTTGTTTCTTATAGCACAATAGTATTCCATAACATGCATGTACCACAACTTGTTTAGCCATTCCCCAATTGATGGGCACCCCCTTAATTTCCAATTCTTTTCTACCACAAAAAGAGCTGCTACAAATATTTTTGTACATATGGGTCTTTCTCCCACTTCTATGATCTCTTTGGTATATAACCCTAGAAGTGGTATTTCTGGGTCCAAGGGTATGAAATTATTTATAGCCCTTTGGGCATAATTCCAGATTGCTCTCCAGAATGGTTGGATCAGTTCACAACTCCACCAGCAATGCATTAGTGTTCCAATTTGTCCACATCCTCTCCAGCATTTGTCATTTTCCTGTTTTGTCATCTTAGCCAATCTGACTGGTGAGATGTGGTACTTCAGAGTTGTTTTGATTTGCATTTCTCTAATCAATAGTGATTTAGAGCATTTCTTCATGTGCTTATAGATTTCTTTAATTTTTTTGATCTTTTTTTAATGCTTTATTAACTTCTGATTTACATCATCCATCAATAGTTTTCTTAATTTCAATTTTATTAATATCTTCTTTGGTATTCAATATTTATAATTTAGTATTTAATTAGGGATTTTGAATTTGTTCTTTTTCTAGGTTTTTCAATTGTATGCCCAATTCGTTGACCTCCTTTTTCTCTAATTTAATCATGTATGCACTCAGGGATATAAAACTTCTCCTAAGAACTGCCTTTAATGCATCCCACAAATTTTGGTATGTTGTCTCATTATTATCATTCTCTTGAATGAAATTACTGATTGTTTCTATAATTTCTTGTTTGACCCACTCATTCTTTTAGGATTAAATTGTTTAATTTCCAATTAGTTTTTAGTCTGTCTTTTCATGGCCCTTTATTGCATATAATTTTTATTGCATCATGATCTGAGAAGGATGCATTTAATATTTCTGCCTTACTGCACAGAATTGTGAGGTTTTTATGCCCTAGAACATAGTCAATTTTTGAGTATATGCCATGAACCACTGAGAAGAAAGCATATTCCTTTTCATCCTGATTAAGTTTTCTCCAGAGATCTATCATATGTAGCCTCTCTAAAAATCTATTTGCCTCCTTAACTTCTTTCTTGTTTATTTTGAGGTTAGATTTATCAAGTTCAGAGAGGGGGAGATTAAGGTTCCCCACTAGTATAGTTTTGCTATCTATTTCTTCCTCTAATTCCCTTAACTTAGGAATTTGGACGCTATACCACTTGGTGCATATATGTTAAGTTATGATATTGCTTCATTCTCGATAGTGCCTTTTAGCAGGATATAGTTTCCTTCCTTATCTCTTTTAATTAGATCTATTTTTGCTTTTGCTTTATCTGAGATAAGGATTGCTACTTCTGCTTTTTTTACTTTAGCTGAGGCATAATATATTCTACTCTAGCCTTTTACCTTTACCCTGTGGGTATCCCTTTTTTTTTTAAGTGTGTTTCTTGTAGACAGCATATTGTAGTATTATGGTTTTTAATCCATTCTGCTATCTGCCTCTGTTTTATGGGAGAGTTCATCCCATTCACATTCACAGTAATGATGACTATCTGTCCCTTCCCCTCCATCCTATTCCCTCCCATGCTTATGGTTTTGTTTCTTCCTTCTCCCTTCCCCTCCTTGAAGGTTTTCCTTTTGACCACCACCTACCTCAGTGTTACCTCCCAGTAACCCTCCTTCTTTACCTACCCTCTCCCCTTACTACTATTTCCCTCCCTTCAAATCCCCCCCCCACTTTTATCCCTCCCTTACCCTCCTACTGCCTATAGGACACAATAGATTTTTATATTTATCAAAGTGTTATTCCCCCTTTGACCCCAAACCAATGAGAGTAAATTTCATACCATGCTCCTCTCCCTCCCTCCTTTCTCTCTATTTAATGAGTTTTTGTGTCTTTTCACATTAGAATCTTAAACTTAACTGATTATGTTGATCCCTCTTTGAACCAGAACCAGTAAGAATGATGTTCAAATGATGTTCCTCTCCCTCTTTCCTTCCCTTCTACTATAGTGTGTTTTTATGCCTCTTTGTATGGCATAATTTACCTTTTTGTCTCATCCTTTCCTTTTATCCCATTTCAGTGCTTTGACCCTCTTTATAAGTTTTTTTTTTTTATCATCAGGTTAGTTCATTTATACCCACATCCTCTATGTATAATCCTTTTAAGGGTCATGATAATCATATAAATTTTGATATTGGCAGTTATCAGCTTCTCATATAGGTATGTGAATATTTTTCTCTTATTGCACCCCAAGTTGTGTGCATGTGTGCGTGGGTGTGCGTGTGCATGTGTGTATGTGTGAGTGTGTGTTTTCCTTGTTTACCTTTTTATGTCTTTCCTGAGTCTTGTAATTGGAGATCAGATTTTCTATTGAGCTCTGGCTTTTTCATCAGGAAAGTCTGGAAGTCCCTTATTTCATTAAATGACCATCTCCTTGCCTGAAAGATTATGCTCAATTTTGCTGGGTAGTTAATCCTGGGTTGCAGTCCTAGCTCTTTTGGCCTATGAAATATCAAATTACAATCCCTCTGATATTTTAATGTAGAAGCTGCTAGGTCCTGTATGATCTTTACTGTAGTTCCACAATATTTGAATTGTTTCTTTTTGGCTGCTTGCAGCACTTTCTCCTTAATCTTGGATTTTATAATCTTGGATTTAATCCCATAATTCTGGAATTTGGCTACTATATTTCTTGGAGTTTTCAATTTGGGATCTCTTTCAGGGGGAGTCCGGTGAATTCTTTTTTTTTTTAAGCAATTGGGGTTAAGTAACTTGCTCAAGGTTACATGGCCAGTTATTTCTGGGTGTTGTGCTAAGTGTCTGAGCCCAGATTTGATCCCCAGGTCATCCCAACACTGGAGCCGGTGCTCTTACTCACTGAGCCACCTGGCCACCCCTAAGCAATTGGGGTTACGTAACTTGCTCAAGGTTACATGGCTAGGTGTTTCTGGGTGGGTGCTAAGTGTCTGCACCAGGATTCGATCCCCAGGTCATCCCGACACTGGAGCTGGTGCTCTTACTTGCTGTGCTACCTGGCCACCCCCCAGTGAATTCTTTTGATAATTATTTTACATTCTGATTCTAGGACTTCAGGACAGTTTTCTTTGACAATCTCTTGGAGGATGTTGTCCAGGCTGCTTTTTTCATTATGGCTTTCTGGTAGACCAATAATTCTTAAGTTAGCTCTCTTGGATCTGTTCTCTAGGTCAGTTGTTTTTCCAGTGAGATATTTTACACTTTCTTCCAATTTTCCAATCTTCATGTTTTGTTTGATTGACTCTTGGAGCATTATAGAGACCTGATCTTTAAGTTTACTGATTCTATGTTTTAGTGAATTATTTTCTTCAGTTAGTTTTTGAAGGTCCTTTTTAAGGGAGGTATTTTCTCCAATTACTTCACTAATTTTACTTTTTAAGGATTTGTTTTCTTCAGTGAAACTTTTTTCCAATTTGGCCACTGTAGACTTAAATTTGTCTTCTGCCTCCCTAATAAGGCCTTTAAAATCTTTCTTGAGCTCCTCCAAGAATGCTTTTTGGGCTTCAGAGCCACTGCATGTTAGATCAGGATAAGATCATTCAACTCTCTCATTTTACAGGTGAACAAAGGGTTATTGAAATGAATGGATAAAACTGGGCTCCAAAGAGTTGAAGTGCTTTGCTCTAGGTCACACAGCTGAGATTATTCAAAATAAAATCCTTTATGGTGGTCTAACTGTACCAGATCTCAAACTGTATTATAAAGTGATGATTATCAAAACAATCTTATACTAACTAAGAAATAGAGTAGTGGATCAGTGGAATAGATTAGGTACAAATTACATTATAGTAAATTACAGTAGTAATCTAGTATATGATAAACTTAAAGATTCAAGCTTGTGGAACAAAACTTCATTATTTGACATGAAACTGCTGGAAAAACTGGAAAAGAATGTGGTAGAAACTGGGTATAGACCAACATCTCACACTGTATACCAACATAGGGTAAAATGGGTACATGATTTACACATAAAGGGTGATACCATAAGCAAATCAAGAGAGCATGGAATAGTTTATCTGTCAGATTTGTGGATAAGGGAAGAATTTAGAACCCAACAAGATATAGAGGGCATTACAAAATATAAGATAATTTTGATTACATAAAATTAAAAATTTTTGCACAAACAAAACCAATGCAGTAAAAATTATAAGAAAAGCAGAAGACTGGGGAAAAAATTTTGCAATAAGTATAATTGAAAAAGGTCTCATTTCTCAAATATATAGAGAACTGAGTCAAATTTATAAAAATACAAGTCAGTCTCTAATTGATAAATGGTCAAAGGATATGAACAGGCAGTTTTTAAAGAAATCAAAGCTATCTATAGTCATGTGGAAAAAAATGCTGTAAATAACTATTGATCAGAGAAGTGTAAATTAAAACAACTCTGAGGTACTACCTCACACCTATCAGACTGGATAATATGACAAAAAAGGAAGATGTTGGATGTTGGAGGTAATGTGGGAAAATTGGAACACTAATGCACTGTTGGTGGAATTATGACCTGATTCAACCATTCTGGATAGCAATTTGGATCTATGCACAACTGTGCATACCCTTTGAACCAGCAATACTATTGCTAGGTCTATGTCTCAAAGACATCCAAAAAAAGGGAAAAGGACCTATTCATACAAAAATGTTTATAGCAGCTCTTTTTGTGGTGGCTAAGAATTGGAAATCAAAGGGATGCCCATTAATTGGGAAATGTCTAAACATGCTGTGGCATGTGATTGTAATGGAATATTGTTGTGCTTTAAGAAATGACAAACAGAATGATTTTGGAAAGACTTATACACACTGATGCATAGTGAAGTAAACAGAACCAGGAGAACATTTACATGGTTATAGCAATACTGTTCAATGAAGAATTGTGAATGACTTAGCTATTCTCAGTAACGATCCAAGAAAATCCCAAAAGACTGAGGAAGCATACTATTTGCTCCAGAGAAAGAACTGATATTGATTGAATACAGACTGAAGTATGCTCTTTTTCACTTTCTTTCATTTTTTCTTTTGAGTCTTCTTGTACAAAATGACTAATATGGAAATATTTTACATAATTGCACATCTATAACCTATATCTGATTGTTTGCCATCTCAGGGAGGGGGAACAGGAGGGAGAAATACAGGGAAGGAGTGGTAGAATTTGGAACTCAAAACTTTAAATAAAAATGTTCCAAAGAATAAGAAAAAGCCCTTCACATATAGCACTCTATGGTTTACAAGTGCTTTCTTCGCATCAGCCCAGAGAGATAGGAGTGCAAGATGTTACAGATGACAGAAAATTGTTAATATAATTAATAAATAAAATAAATAATAATTATAAATATAAAGAATAAAATAAATAAAGCAATAAAATTGTTAATATGATATAATAAGGACAGAAATCACTAATACCAAATGCAATGTTCCTTGTCACTCCCTAAATGACTCTAGCAATGCCAGAATGTTAGTAGAATTCCCAGCAACATAGTGTCAATTAGGTTGAGCTGAATTACACCTTCAGTTCCATCCTAAGATCTTGCCTTGTGGGGGAACCCTCCTCAAGCTGAATTCATCAGGCCTTTGATGTCTTTGCCTCCTTCCATTGGAATTGATAGCATGAAGGGTAAAACTTCCAGAATCATGTAGTTGTCCTTGCTTGAATTGCCAGGGCCACTTTCAATCTCATGACCAGGCCTTGCTACCTCCTGACCAGGACTTGCTACTCTGTGTTGCCTCCTCCTGCCTTCCCTCATAAGGGTATAAAGGACTTTTCCATGGGCCTCTAATTTGGGAAATCTACTGGATATCCCCCAAGGTGGCAGGTTTGCTACCTTGTTATCTCAATTAAAGACACTTTATTCCTCAACCCATGGCTTGACACAGATGAGGAGAACTGAGATTCAGAGAGATGGAATAACTTGCTTAAAATCACACAGTCAGTAAATATGGATATCTATTAGCTGTGATTCAAACTCAGATCTCTTGTCCAGGTCATCGCTCTTTCCCATTCTTTCCATTATACTATGTTGTCTTTCCTTTCAGTGCAGAAATAAAGCTATTAAATTCTCTAGCCAATTGGACCTACATTTTTAACTCCCTTTTTGCTAAGCTTCCCTCCTCAGCTTTCATTGTAAAGGTTCTTGATCATAATACTAGCTATCTGTGTGACCTTAGGCCAAGTCACACTGTTGAGTTCCTATTTCTTTTTTTTTAAATTTTAAAACTTTGAATTCCAGATTCCTCCCTTGCCACCCACCCTTACTGGGAAGATCAACAATTCAGTATAGATTGTACATGTGTAGCTAATGCAAAACATTACCATAGTAGATATATTGTAAAAGACAGACTATATTTCCCTCCCTCCTATCCCACCTCCCACTTGTTCTGTTCTCTAATTTGATCCTGTCCCTTTTCAAAAGTCCCTTTCCAAATTCCCTTCCCCCAAGCCTGCCCTCCCTTCCATCATCCCCCCTCTCATTCCCTTCCCTCCTATTCTCCTGTAGGTTGTGATGCCCTATTTAGTGTGTACATCATTCCCTCCCTGAGCCAAATTCAATGAGAATAAGGTTGACCCATTCCCTTTTGCCTTCCTATTCTTCCCCTCCATTGTAACCATTTTCCCTTGCCTCTCCTATATGAGATGGTTTACCCCATTCTGTCTCTCTCCATCTCCTCTCATTATATTCCTCTCTCACTTCTTAATTTCACCTTTTAAGTATCATCCCTTCCTATTAACTTGGTCCTGTGCCCTCTATCTATGTATACCTATAAACATATATACACATATTCACATATGTATTTATATGCCTGTATACCCTCCAATATAGACATATATATATTCCCTTCAACTGTTTTCATATTGAGAAGTTTCATGAGTTACAATTATCGTTTTTCCATGTAGGAATGTTAATAATTCAACTTTTATAAGTGGCTTATGATTTCTTTTCCCTGTTTACCTTCTCAAGCTTCTCTTGCTTCTTGTATCTGAATAAACTCCTCTATTCCTCTGAATGACCATATTTTCCCCTGAAACATGATACTCAGTTTTGCTGGGTAGGTGGTTCTTGGTTTTAATCCCAGCTCCTCTGCCCTCTGGAATATTATATTCCAAGCTTTTCGATCCCTCAGTGTAGAAGCTGCCAGATCCTGTGTTATCCTGATTTTGTTTCCACAATATTGAAATTGTTTCTTCCTAGCTGCTTGTAATATTCTCTCCTTGATCTGGGAATTCTGGAACCTGGCTATAATATTCCTAGGAGTTTTCTTTTTGGAATCTTTTTCAGGAGGTGATCAGTAGATTCTTTCAACCTCTATTTTGCCTTCTGGTTCTAAAACATCAGGGCAATTTTCCTTGAGAATTTCTTGGAGGATGATTTCTAGGTTCTTTCTTTGATCATGGCTTTCAGGTAGTCAAATAATTTTTAAACTATCTTTCCTGGATCTATTTTCTAAGTGGTTTTTCCCATGAGATATTTCACATTGCCTTCTATTCTTTCATTTGTTTGGATCTGTTTAACATCATCTTGATTTCTCATAAAGTGACTAGCTTCCCTTTGCTCCATTCTAAATCTGAGGGAATGATTCTCCTCATTGCCTTTTTGAGCCTCTTTTGCCATTTGAGTTAGTCTGTTTTTTAAGGTGTTATTTTCCTCAGTCAAGCTGTTGACTCTCATTTCGTAATTTTCTTGGATAGTTCTCATTTCTCTTCCTAATTTTTCCTCCACTTCTCTTATTTGCTTCTTAAGGTCCTCTATGGCATGTAACCAGCTTGTATTTTCCTTTGAAGCTTTTGGTGCAGGAGTTCTGACTTCACTGTCTTCCTCCTGTTCCATGCTTTGCTCTTTTTTGTCCCCAAAATAGGAGTCTAATGTTGGAATATTCTATTTGTTTTGTTTCCTTTGCCTGTTCATGTTGCCCCTCAGTCACTTGACCCCTGGGCTTTTTGCCACAGTAGGACTCTGCCACCAGACGGGAGCTTTCGTCCCAGACACTGAGGTTTTCTCAGCTGCCAGAGGTATTAGTTGGGTGCCCTCTCTGAAGCCTCCACACATTCTGGCAAGCTGGTCACACACCCCAGGACCTCCACCCTAGACTGCAATCCAGATCCAAGAAGGTTAAAGCAAGAGCGATTACCCCTCAGACTGGTGGGTTGGTCTCCCTACACTCTGTGGCCCAGGATCTGAAGCTGCCATGTGGTGCTGGCAGTGCTGGGTGTCTCAGCAGCTTCTTGCCCTGGGGGCAAAAGCTGATGCTCTCCCAACTACTGGTCCCAAAGTCCACATTGCACCGACCTCTCACTTTGTCCTTCACATCTGTATGTTGATAAATCTGGAAACGGCCACACCTGCTGGTGATCTGGAGTCCCTCGGGCTGACAGCTGGTCAGGCCCACCCTGGGGTTAAAAACTCTGGCTCACATGGGCCTGGGCTTGGCTCCCAGAGCACTGCGCTGGCTGATTCCTGCCAACCTGCCGGGCTGTTCTCAGTGGGAGGTTAGCTTCTCTGTGTCATTTTCTGGGTTCTGCAGCTCCAAAATTTGTTCAGAGTCCCCTTTTTACATGGATTGGGGAAGGTGGAAGCCAGAGGTCCTGCTTCTACTCCACCATTTTGACTCCACTCCATGTGTATCTTAACATTTACTTCTACAAGATTTTGAGTTCCAAATTTTCTCCCCATTTCTCCCCTCCCCCTACCCTAAGATGGCATGCATTCTGAATACCCCTTCCCCCAATCTGCCCTCCTTTCTATCATCCCTCCCCATTTCTCTTTTCCCCTTCCCTTCTATTTTACTGTAGGGCAAGATAGATTTCTATATGCCATTGCCTATATCTTATTTTCCAGTTCCGTATAAAAACAATTCTTAGTATTCTAATAGAACACTCTCCTCATGCCAACCCTATGAGACTAGTGGTATACATAGTATTATCTTTATTTTATAGTTAAGGAGACTGAATTTTGGAGAAGTGAAATGACTAGCTCAGGGTCTAGTGAAAAGGAAAGCTAGAAATTGAACCTAGGTCTTCAGACTCCAGTCCTGTAGCTCTTTTTATACCACCACACCCCATTCTCCAGAGCTGTGTTAGTTTCAGGGCTATTAAGGGTTTTAAGTACTGGGGAGGCACATAATGGTTGCTCCTATCTCTGTGTTATCATTTCCCAGTGATTATAGTTTACAATGAGCATCAATAATAAAACTGGAAAAGACAAGTTTTTTTAAGATGGGCAATATGTAGTTTGAAGGTATTGTAGATGGAGAAGGAAGGTTAGTACCCCTCTTTGCCTTGATGGTAGTAATTATGGACTAATTGTGTTTTTAAAGGAACTTCCAATATTCAGTCTGCACCATCTGGGAAGCTCTGTTTATTTTACCTTCTGACTGTCTCTCTCAATATCTTTCATTTTCCTAATAGGTGGAGGGAAGTGAGGGGTTAAAAGTGTCAGACCCAACTATCCCACAACCCAGGGGTGGTTCTGCTTTACCCAATCGTATATGGATAAAATATCACCCTTAGAAAAGTCTCAATTAGCCATGATACAGAGTCTGATGTCTGGAAAAGAGAGATAGCATCAGAGGAAGCAGGGTCACAGTCACATGCAGCAGAATCTGGAGTAGGAGAACCCAACAGCTAAGAAGGAGCCTCAATTGACAAAGGGCTCTGCAAACAATAAATCGATCCTGGCTGATGGCCAAGGCTTTGTTCTCTGCAAGAGAGCATCTGTGGCTCTTCATTGTTTATAACAATGTTCTAATCGGCCATTTGTTCTTCCCCTTTTCTCCTAAGATTGCAGATCATTCTGGCTAGGCCCTTGGTGCACAGAATAGACCTTAGCATGAGTCCTGACTTCTGAGCCATGTTAAGTTGTTTGTTTGTTTGTTTGTTTTTGGAGAGGGGAGGGCAGGGCAGTTGGGGTTAAGTGACTTACCCCAGGTCACATGGCTAGTGTTAAGTGTCTGAGGTTTGATTTGAACTCAGGTTCTCCTGACTCCAGGGCTGGTGCTCTATTCACTCATTGTGCCACCTAGCCACCCCAGTGTTAAGTTTAATGGATTGTCAGGGTCAAAAATGCTGAATTTCAAAAAATAACTTTTCTCAGAAGGAATCAGTATAGAAGATAGCACAGAAGGATTTCAAGAATTATTCATTTATTTCAGTAACATGAGATTGTTTTTGCCCCACTCTCTGAGGACTAGGTCTGTTAAATTTAAACCTTATTCTCTCCTCCCCACCTGAACCTCTTCTGTACCTTGGGAAAATTGGGGGGCCTCTTTTTTCTGTCATTGGCTAGAGCCTCCACCAATTGTATTCCCTCAATTTTATCTTTAAAAAATAATTTATTTTATTTTATTTTATTTTTTCCAATGGCATATGAAAACAATTTTTAATTTTTAGCATTTGTTTTATTTTAAATTTAGTCCCAAATTCTCTCCCTCTTTTCCCTCTCTCCACCTTGAGAAGGTAAGCAATTTGATATAGATTATACAAATAAAGTTATGCAAAATATTTCCACATTAACCATGTAACAACAAGAAAAAAAAAGTTTAAAAAAGGGTGCTTCATTTTGCATTCAGGCTCCCATCAATTCTTTCTCTGCAAGTGAATAGTATTTTTCATCGTAAGTCCTTCAGAATTGCCTTGGTCATTGTATTGCTGAGAATAGCTGTCATTCATAGTTGATCATCATATATTGCTATCATTGGGTGCAACATTCTTTTGGTTCTGCTCACTTCACTTTGCATCAGTTCATATAAGTCTTCCCAGTTTTTTTTGTTATTCTACTCATCATTTCTTACAGTACAATTGTATTCCATCACAATCATATTACCACAACTTGTTCAGCTGTTCACCAGTTGATGGGCATTCCCTCAATTTCCAATTCTTTGTCACCACAAAATTAACTTCTGTAAATATATTTGTACATACAGATTTTTTTGCTTTTTTAAAAATAATTTCCTTTGACATACAGACCTAATAGTGGTATTTATAAGTAAGAATAGTATAGGATAGAAAGGAAATAAGAGAGGGAAAGCACTAAAATAAGAGGGGTTGGGAAAGCCTTTCTGTAGATGGGATTTTAGTTAGGACTTGAAGGAAGTCAGGGAAACCAGTATGCAGATAAGGAGGGAGAGCATTCCCAGCATGAGGGATCAACAGAGAAGAAGCCAGAACTGAGAGATGGAATGTCTTGTTTCTCCTGAAATAGCCAGGAGGCCACTGCCTCTGGATTGACTTTATTGAGTAGGGAAGTGATATGGCTAGACCTGTGCTTTAGGAGAATTGCTTTAGTGACTGAATTAAGGATGGATTAGAGTGGGGAGATACTTGAGGCAGTCCAAACTGACAGTAGGCTATTGCAAATGTGTGAGTTGATGAGGGCCTGTACCATGGTGGTGGCAATGGCAGAGGAGAGAAGAGGACATGTTTCAATTTGTGTTTGGGGGGCTAAATGCCATTAGTAGGTTTTTGTGATAATGTAGTTGAATTTAAACTTTGAGTTCACAACAGAATGGTTGTGACCTTGGGTATGTTATTTAACTTTTCTAAGCCTCAGTTTCCTCATCTGTAAAGTGGGGATAAAGGTTGCACTACCAATCTCATTGAATGGTTATAAGAAGTAAAACAAATTCACATGTTAAAAAATCACAACCTTATATGCGGTCTTGCTTCTAGCCCAACCCTCCTGGCCATCATTCTATGGAAAGGGAACCAGTCATCCCCACTGACTTCCAAACAGTTGTCACTCACTGGGCAGGCAAGCCAACCTAGATGAGTCAGCAAGGTACCTTAAGGGAGGGACAGGAGACAGTATTTGCCAGGCAAGCCAATCTACTACCACTACATTGACCACATTTCCCCTCAGACTTTGATGGAGGTGGCCTAGGACCCTGAATCCAAGAACCTTTGGAACAGCAAGGCCTCCAGCCCAGTGCCCATAGCCATCATCCTGGGATGATGAAGCATGTCCTTCTGGTAACCTGCATTCTCTGCCTGTACCTCCTGGTAACTGTTTCTGCAGTTTCTATATAGCTGCTATAGCTGTATCTGAAGAAAATCTAGAAAAGTCAGTTTTTGTCACCAAAGTCCTTGGCACTGTCAAACAGTTCACCCTCAGAGAGTGATGGGATTTTGCCAGTGGCAATGATATTAAGGAAGAGGCACGACCATCTGCTTTGCTGGTACATCCTAAGAACCAGGGGACCTGTTCACCTGACTTGCAGCTGAATCCTTCCATATGTGTTATCTCTCCCTTTAGAATATCTCTCCTTTGAGAACTCGGTGACTATCTTTGTAACCCCAGAGCTTAGCCTAGGGCTTTGCACATAGTAAATGCCTAATAAATGCTTTATTCATTTATAGATTCATTAATTTATTCATGTGTACTATAATGATTCTTCAATGGCATAATGAGGCCTAACATAATGAATTACAAAGATATAAACAAACACTTTATCCAGAAATTTTTGCTTAGTTTTGTATTTCTGCATATAGACAGAAAGGTTATTGAAAATAAAAGTGTATTTTAGAATACTAATTTCATGACTTAGGGAAAAGAAGGCTGAGGCACATACCCAAGATCTAATGGTCAAGAATGGAGAAGGAATTTGTTAAGAGAAATGGGAATCAGAAAGACTGATGATTTGATCCAGGTCAGAGGGTTTTATGGGGAAGTCAGAGAGGAGTAATTAGATGACTGGAGAGAGGTCAATTGGAAAAGACTGGAGAGCAAATAAAGCAGTTATTAGAGGGAGTTTCTCCAGGTAAACAAAAATGGCCAGCAGATGTGACAGATGCTGGGTGGAATGTAGAAGACAATAGAACTGCTGGATTGAGGTCCAAGAGGCTGATTCAGAGAGATCATCTGGGGATTTGAAATTGAGGTGGTTGTCTGAAACCCAGCAAGAAAGGGCAGAAGTCCCAATGTACAATCAGAGTTGGAATGAAAAGTGAAGTGATTGGCCTGTTTGGTGAAAGAGAGAAGGTTCTGTAAAAACCTGGTCAGTGTGTTAAGCCAGGTAAAGCAGACTCAATGAATAATTGGTGTGAATGTAAATTACCCACCTGTATAATTTTTGCCTGGAGATCTCTTCACACTGTGGTGACATGATCTTGTAGTCTAACTGGCTAATGGAACAATGTGTGCAATACTGGAATCCCACAAAAATGATGATAATGGTGATGATGATGATGGTAATGGTGATGAAGATGATGATGGTGATGGTGATGATGATGATGTTGGTGTTGATGCTGGTACTGATGGTGACAACAGTAGAATCCAGGCATGAGTATTTTTTTTTAGCTCCCTGGGCCTTAATTTCCTTATCTGTAAAGTCAAAGTGTTGGGTAAGATTGTCTTTGAGGCCCCTTCCAGCTCTAAATATGTAATCCTATTATCACTTCACATCTTAAAGCACTTAAATACTTATAAAGCTCTTTTTCCATAACAATCCTGTGGGGGTAAGTAGTATAAATAATATCCCTATTTTACAGATGAGTAAACTGAGGTTTCATAGATTAAGTGATTTTTTCTGGTTCATACAATTAACAAATGTTTAAAATTTGAATCCATAACAAAAGGAGGGCAGTAGAGAGATGTTAATGGGGAATATTTGAAGGGACACATCCCTGATCCCTTGAGTGGCAGCCATGGAAAGTGATCAGTGTTGGAAAACCAATGAGCCTTCTGTTTGAGGAGTTCCATAAATGTTGCATGAGAGAAGCTATCTTCATACCTGCTTGTCCCCTTGCATTTGTACAACCAGTTCTAGATACCAGGTAATTCAATTAGTTAGTCAATAAGCATTTATCAATCACCTACCATGTGCAGGTACAGTGCTAAACTCTAGGAGGATAAACAGGGGCAAAAGATAGTCCCTGCTTTTAACAAGCTCAAAGACTAAAGGAAATGAATTGCTTCCTTGTTTCTGTTTGACATCATCCTTCCTTTCCTTCAGGATTCACTCAGGTGCCAACTTCTCCATGAAGCCTTTCCTGATGCCCCAACTCTAAAAGATTTCCCCTTTCTCAGATTTTGTTATTGTGCTGACATCAGCTTTATTCTTTGATTCTATCACATTCTACCCTGTATTATGCTTATTTGAGTACATGACCTTTCAACTTTGTAGGATTATAGCTTTAGAGATGAAAGGGACCTCAGAGGTCCCTACTGCAAATCCCTCATTTTTACAAATGAAGAAACAGAGGCCCAAGGAGATTACTCAAGGTCACATATGTAGTAAGTTTTATAATAGTCCACACAATAAGCATTCTTCATCCATTTTGCCTTTCCTATGTGGATAGTTAGAACAAATTCTTTGGAGTGATTATAGATCTACTTTAGAAAGCTCTGCAATGTTTTATGGCTTAATACAATCAGCTCAATGTCATGCACATACAAGAACATTTAGATCTCACCATCTAAAAGGAATCTCTTTGAATTGGACTCTTTGTAGGACTTCATTTGGTGACTGTCTGCCTCCTTCTACTTGATATTACTAATCCACTTGATATTAACGATCAGAGGGGCATCAAACAAGATAATCTCTGTTCTATAATTCAAGGAATCTTGTATAATTTCAGCATAAATATGGGAGACATTGTTAGAGGAAAGCCTTTAGGACAGCATTGTATTATGGTATACACTGAGGATCTACTCTGTAAATCTGTAAACTCCTCTAAGGCAGGAGTTTTGTTGCCTTTCATTTTTGTGTTTCCCAAAGGTTGGTAAGGGATTTAGTGGCAGGTAAATTAAGTATAGTGGGCATAGTATTAGTAGATTTTTAATATTAGGTAGTAGGCATATAGTAGGTATATACATACCGTGTTTTCCCGATAATAAGACACTGTCTTATTATTTTTTTGGACAGAAAAACACCAGAGGGCTTATTTTCAGGGGAGGGCTTATTTTAATGAACATTGACAGCAATTTTAATAAACAGGTAAATGTGAACAAAAAAATGTACCTTTATTCAATAAGCAAATCACTGGGGAAGAACAGGATGACGCGCTCACTGCTGCAGCTCTGATTGGATGAAGCTCGGAGCGCAGCGTGCGTTTCACGGGGGGGAGAACGGTGCATACAGAGGGTACTGTAATGTAGCGTGTAGCGCAGGGGATCACCTTCACTACAGTAGCAATCTCAATAGGGCTTATTTTAGAGGAATCTTACACAGTAAGGGGAGGGCTTATTTTCGGGATAGGTCTTATTATCGGGGAAACACGGGTAGTAGGTATTTAATAAATGTTGTATTGAAATGAATAGAGAATAGATCTGGAGTTGTCCAGCACATAAATTAAAATATCAGCAGGAAAGTCAGCCTCTGGCTGGCTAAGAAACAAGTTTCTGACCTTTAGCTGTGTTCAGCTAGTGCTGGAAGAGTTCCCAAAATTCCAACAGGGCGGGGAGAAAGGGGAGAGAAATGACATTCTTTCCTCTGTGAGAGAGCACGAACTGGAATGAAGGGCACTTAAGACTTGGAATCAGAAGGCCTGAGTTGCAGGACCAGCTCTGACACTGACTTACTGTGTAACCTTGGGCAGCTTGCTCCACAGTTGGGCACATGGGTTTCCCTACCCCAAGAGGGGGAAGTCATAATCTCTGAAATGATCAAGATATTTATAAGATAAAAGATCAAAAAATCTCCAATTTGGAAGAGACCTCAGAGGTCAAGTCCAACCCTTACCTGAGGCATGGATCCCCTCGTAGATAGTTATCTACCTTCTACTCAAAGACTTCCAATGCCAGGGAGCTCACTACCTCTCCAAACAGCTCATTCCATTTTTAGACAGCCCTAGTAGAAAGTTTTTCTTTTTATGGAACTGAAGTTTGCTTCCCTATAACTTCTTTCTCTTGGGCTCAAATTTTGCCCTCTGTGCCTGAGCAAAATGAATCTAATGACTTTCCCATAACATAACAGATAAGAGGGTGCTTTTGGAGAAAAATCAATGTATCAACACTGTCACTGTATTGGAATCTTGCCGTAACACTATTCAACAGGAAAAATAATTTGATTTTAGGTAGGTGAGGTCATCTTGGACTCCATCTAAATGGAGTTTAGTTGCTGAATAAAGAACTAAAACTAGTTTATTAAACTAAAATTTATTAAACTAAATTTATTCAACTTATTAAATCAATAAAATAAATTTATTAAACTAAAAATTATTAAACTAAAAACTAGTTGAATAAACAACTAAAAAAATAAGTATTAGGTTGTTGCAGTCCTATTCACAGCCTGGAGCCCTAGCACAGACAGTGGGAAGATAATGACATGCTTCATCTGATGCCACAACCTAGGTTTGAATATTGGTTTTACTACTCACTAACGATGGGACTTTGGGCAAGTAACTTAACTCTTTGGGGTTTCTATAAAATGAAGTTATTAAATAATTGATTCTGAAATTCTCTTGTAGATATAGACTCTATGCTCTCCATTTTTGTCTTCATATCCCCCAGTAACTATTACAGTGGCTGACACATAGTAGGGGAAGGGAATAAGCATTTATATAGTACTTACTAGTGTCAGGCTTACAATTATTATCTCATTTGGTCCTCACAACAACCCTGTGAAGTAGGTATTATGGTTATCCCCATTTTTCAGTTGAGGAAACTGAGGTAAACAAAGATTAAGTGACTTGTCCGGGGTCATACAGCTAGTAAGTATCTGAGGCTGGATTTAAATCCAGGTCTTCCTGACTCTATCCACTTCACCAATAGTTGATTGTTTGAATTCAGTTGAATTATATAATAGAAAACACTCCTTCATGAAAGACCCTCTGATGCCCCATCATGTCTTGGATATGAGCCTGGGTTCTCAAAGTCTGGTTCAGCAGAGCCCTCCAAACTGGAAAGGCTTTATCTAGGGACCTAATAATTCAGTGTGTCTGTCCAACGAGGATCAGCCTAGCTTAATGTGGAAAGCCTCATCATCTAACTTTGACTGCCAGGTGACAGACACTTTTAAACAACATCAACTTACAAAGTGTGCACCAAGGAAGTTCACTCTCTGTGGCAGTGAAAGGAGGCCCTCAGCAATGAAACCACAGCTTATTGAAATAATAATAATAATATGAAATAATGATAATGATATTACAACTACTACTACTACTTCTAGTGCAGGTGATAGCTAATAATAGCTAAAATGTAGATAGCCCTTTAAGGTTTATAAAGCACTTTATATATATTCAGTTGACCCTCACAACAACTCTATGAGGCAGGTTTTATTACTATCTCCATTTTATAAATGAGGAAACTGAGTCTAAGAGAAGATAAATGACTTGTTCAAGGTCAAACAGCTTAATAAGTATTTGAGGCAAGATTTGAGCTCAAGCCTTTTCTTCCTTTGATTCCACTGTTCTTCTCACTGTACCGCCTAGCACTTTTCTCACATCAATCATATAGGTATGTGGTGATATTAACTGACAGACCCGGGGTCAATGATATGTACCCTATCTTGCCATGGATGGATAAGATGTTAGAGATGGACTTAACAGCTGTCTTCAAATTATCTGAAGGGTTATTACATGCCAAAAGTATTAGACTTATTCTCCCTGGCCCCAGGGGGCAGAACTAGGAGAAATGGGTGGAAATTGAAAAGAGACAGAATTTATTTCAATATAAAGAAAAATCTCCCAATAATTAGAGCTGTTCAAAAGCAGAAGAGGCTGCTATGGGCTGCTAGGTGGCATGATGGATAGAGCACTGCCACTTAGAGTCAGGAAGACAGTGCAGATTCAGCCTCAGATACTCACTGTGTGGCCCTGGGCAAGTCACTTAACCTTTCTCTGTAGTTTCTTTCATCTGAAAAATGAGGATGACAGCTATCTAAGCTGGATGTTGTGAGAATCAAATGAGCTGATATCTGTAAAGCATTTTGCAGACCTTTAAGTGCTATAGAAGTGCTGCTCTTGTTACTGTTCAGTCATTTCAATCATGTCCGACTCTTTGGGATTGTTTTGGGGGTTTTCTTGACAGATACTGGAGTGGTTTTCCATTTCCTTCTCTTGCTCATTTTAGAGATGAGGAAACTGAGGCAAACAGGGCTAAGTGACTTGCCCAAGGTTAACCAGCTAGTAAGTGTCTAGGGTCAAATTTGATCTTAGGAAGAGAAGTCTTCCTGCTTCTAGGCCCAGCACTCTATTCACTGCAACACCTAGCTGCCCCATATAAATGCTAGTTATTATCATATTATTAGTGATTCACTATCAACCGCAGTCTTCCAGGAACAGCCAGATGGTCACTTTTTTTGAGGCAATTGGGGTTAAGTGATTTGCCCAGGGTCACACAACTGGGATGGCCACTCATAAGCGATGCTGCAGACCCAGGGATTGATGTTTGGGCAACATTGAATGAATCCAGAGATCTCTTCTGACTCGGAGGTGACCAGACAGCCTTATATTGTACAACAGAAATTTCAGTGAACAGGGGAAACTCTCCCTCAAAAGCTCTTCTCTCTGTCTCTGTCTGTCTGTCTCTCTGTCTCTCTCCTTTGTTTCTTTCCTTATTCCTTCCTTCCTTCCTTCCTTCCTTCCTTCCTTCCTTCCTTCCT
>NW_027187460.1:29779820-29826414 GCF_028583685.1 Petaurus breviceps papuanus
TTCCTTCCTTCCTTCCTTCCTTCCTTCCTTCCTTCCTTCCTTCCTGTGTGAGATAGAGAAACAAGAAGTGAAGATTTGTGTCCTTTAGAACAATCACACATCTTCCACAAAAGAACTTTTCCTCTTGTCCAGATGGTGAATCTGCAGGATTCACTATTGTGGAAGGATCTGGAGGCAAGTTGCTCAGACTTTAAGGAAGGGATCAGGCAGTATCCTAAAACAGGACAATGTCCTAACTTATCTGTAGTTAGGTCAAAGGTGGGCAATGGGGGCAGGGCAGGGAAGAAAGATAGCAGAAGCCTTTTTAGGAATTGGACTATGGCAGCATGATATCATAGAAATAACACTGGATTGGAAGAACGGTGAGTAGGCTAGTGCAGAAAGTATGCTGACTCTTGCAGAGATAGTATGGTACCTAAGAGGACCTCAAATCAGGACACCTGCATTGGAATCCTGGAACCAGCTGTGGGACTTTGACCTTGGACAAGCACCCTCTATGAGCCTAAATTCCCTTATTTGTAGAATAAGCTTAATAATCAATACTCCTAGGGATTGTTGTTGTGTGTTTGGAGGGAGGAGGGCATTTTTTCAAACAATAAAAATGTGAATTATGTGTCTTATAGATGTGCATTTGGAACGAAAAAATAGTTAAGCATTTCCTAAGTGCTTCAGGCATTGGGCTAAGGGCTGGGGATGCACATAAAAGCAAACAAGATAATTCCAACCCCTCAGAGAGCTTACATTCTAATGGAGGAAGGTCATAAATACAGGGGTGCTAGGAAAGGGGGGATGGTAAAAAGGGGGAATGCTACCTACCCATGGGTGTGGCGAGAAGACTTCAAGAAATAGAATGATGGCTCAGTTCCCTGCTAGATAAAGCACAAGGCTCACTTATGTGATGTGGCGCGAGAGATGAGAATGGAATCCTTGTTACCAATGGGATAGAAATGGTCCAACAGAGGCTGTGCTGAGGAGCTGCAGTCAGTCTTGGGGATCCATTCCAATGGTGCTATCTGGTAGCCATTGACTTCTGGCAGATGTCCTAATTTCTCAAGGTCCCAAGTTTCTCATCTGTAAAATGAGGAATCTGTAGTAGCTGACCTCCAAGGCACTTCTCTGCTGCCCTTAATTACATCTAGCAGTTATGTATCACCTTAATGTCTCCAAAGGGCTTTACATAGATCATCTCCATTGATCCTTACAACAGCCCTATGAGATGGATGCCATTATTATTTGCATTTTCCATGTGAGGAAACTGAGGCTGAGAGGGCTTAAGTAACTTGCCCAGGGTCACAGCTAGTAAGTGTCTGAGACAGAATCTGAGCTCAGTTATTCCAGATTCCAGAGCTCTTACTATGAAACTTAGATATTCAACTACACAACTTAGCTGTTTAAATATTTAAATCTGGGGTTCATAGTTTTTTTTTTTTTTGCTTTTTGGAGGGCAATTGGGGTTAAGTGACTTGCCCAAGGTCACACTACTAGTTTTTGTTTTAAGTGTCTGAGACCAGATTTGAACTCAGGTCCTCCTTACTCCAGGGCCAGTGCTCTATTCACTGCGCCACCTAGCTGCCCCTGGGGTCCATAATTTCTAAGGTTCCTTCCAGATCCAAATCATATATTCCTGCTGACTATATTTCAGAGTTTCCTCTGCCTTCCTGGGATATCCAGCTACATGCCACTGGGAAGAGCTCTATAAATATAAGCCAATAGTGTTAGTATAAATACTGTTCTTCATTGCAGGGGAGGATTAATCCAGTTTTCCAGGAGCAAAAAGAGGGCTGCTTCAGCTCTCTGACAATTCAGAGTAACTTGAGAAAGGTCTCTAAATGGAGATCTGGAAGAGTGGGATGGGTGCTTGTTTCCTTCCTTGCGATGGCTATTGTCAGGAATGCAGTGACTGCTGTCTATGTGGATGGGCCCTGAACAGGAATATGCTGATGACATGTTTTCATTTGGGTTGCTGAGGCCTTCAATAGGCACCCTGGTTTCTCCAGCTGCTGAACTCCAGGCTTCATTTCCATGTAAATCTGTCAAACATGGACCCACAATTGGCTGTATTTTTTACATTCACCTGTCTAAATTCAAGATTGCTTTGCCCCAAGGCCATCACCTCTGACCCCTGCTTGTCTGAAAAATCTATGAAAATACCAAACCCGTGGCTTGGTATTCTCAGATATACTCTGTAGAGCAGGGATGCTTAACCTGAGGTCCATGAACTATTTTTAAAAAATGATTTGAAAACCATATTTCAGTATAATTAGTTTCTTTTGAAATCCTGTGTAGTTCATCTTATTCGTTAAAAAACATTCTGAAAAGGGGTCTGTAGGCTTTGCCAGGCTGACAAGTTGTCCATGATATAAACAAAGGTTTGGAATTCAGCAATCACTTATCAAGAGGCTTCTATGTTCTAGGGTGCTGGGCTGGACTCTGGGGATACAATGATGGAAAAATGGCCCCTGAGCTCTTTCTCTTGGAGAGGTACAATGTGTACACAAATAGTACAAGGTCAATTAAGGAGAGGAAGAGCTCTAGTTAATGGGGAGATCAAGGAAGGCTTCCTGGAGGAAGGTGTCACCTGAGTTGAGCCTCAAAGGAAGACAAGTTTACTGAGTGGTAGAGTTGAAAAGGAAGTTTCTTCTAAACACTGGGGAGAGCCAACATGAATCTACAGAGGCAGGAGATAGAATATTTAGTTCCCAGAACTGGTAGAGTTTGGTTGGAACACAGAGTAGAGAGGGGTAAGATGAAATGTTTGAAAAAGGTAGATAGGAGTCAGATTTGAAAGGGTCTTAAATGCCACACTGAGGAGTTTATATTTTATCCTAGTGATAGTCATAGCTCACAGAAGGCTCGTGTAGGAGTTATTATACTTCTTAAATTTTTTTTTTTGGAGGGGAGAAGGTAGGGCAATTGAGGTTAAGTGACTTACCCAAGGTCACACAGCTAGTAAGTGTTAAGTGTCTGAGGCCAGATTTGAACTCAGGTCCTCCTGACTCCAGGGCTGATGCTCTAATCACTGCACCACCTAGCCTCCCCAGGAGTTATACTTATTCTAGTTATTGTACTATTATAATCAGTATACTAATTATACCAAGGACATGCCTAGCCATATATTTATATGCATACCTGTTATCCTTTAGAATGGATGCTCCTTAAGGGCAGAGGACTTTTAAATTTTGTCTTTTAATCACCAACACCCAGCACAGTGTTTGGCATAGAGCAGGAACTGAATACATTCTTGTTGACTGGGGGAAAATCGAAGAGAACTTGGTGCAGAGTCCTGGGGATCAATGAAGCTATGAAGATGGGTGATATCCAGTGTTAAGAGACAGACAAGGAGGTGACACTGACTTGCTCTTAGACCCCTTCTTCTCTCTCTCCCTCACCCCAAGGACTCAACCAGTAGTTAGAACATGTAGTTTAGTCTTCTGCAAACATTTCCAGCTCACTCATTCGTATTCACCTACTCCAACAAGAGATACTTTGTCTCCCAGAAGCTTGATTGTTGTCACAGTAAATATCAGACTAAAGAAAAAAAAATCATGCACCTGAGGATAAATAGAGAAGAATAGGCCTATATGAATAATGTCAGGGATGTAAGCTAAGGTCAAATAAAAGTTGTTGTTAAACGTTTTAACTATCTATCTATCTATCTATCTATCTATCTATCTATCTATCTATCTATCTATCTATCTATCTATCTATCTATCATCTATCTATTTCTGTGTTAGAGTTAAGAGGAGGATTAAGGAAACCATAAAAGCACTTGTCTTACTGGGTAGGATGATGGTAATGGAGGATGGTAGGAAGACAGAACACTTATTTTCTTTCTATTTTCTCTGCCAAAAAGAATGCCTTTTGGTTTTTCCTGGGAAAGATAAAATAAAAGTGTTTAACACAGCGTTGAAAGTGAAGATGTTATTAGAGAAAATAAGAGAATCTAGCTGCCCTCAATAGCTTTATAGAAAGAATTGTGGGACATGATTATTGAGCAACTGTGAGTAATCTTTGAAAGATCATGGATAAATAGAGAGGTGACTCAGGCAAATGTCATCCTGATCTTTTTTAAGGGAAGATGATGTAGCCTGCAAATTATAGGTCAGTGATATGTAGGAATTTGCATTCCCGGCCCTTCTTTCGTATCCAGGTTGCCCTCCTCTGCATGCTCTCTAGTGATAATTGATAAAAAAATTGATAAAATCTTTTTGAAATGTGGAACCCCAGAGTACCCTGCAGCAGGCCTATTGCCCCCCTAGTCCTGGATGATCTCCCTCTCTTCAAACAGTCTAAGATTACATTAGGTTTTTTTTTTTGACTGCTGAAGGACACTGCTACTCATACTGAGCTTGCACTATAATCTGAACTGCTCTCTACCCATACCTTCCCTTCTTGTACTTGTGAGGTTGATTTTTTGTACCCAAAGATAAAACTTTGCATTGATTTCTATTCAAGTTCAACAGATTCAATTTGGCCCGATGATATGACTTGTCAAGATCTTTTTGGGTCCTGACTCAGTGTGCCATTTGTCTTATCTGTCATCTGCAGATTTGATGAGCATAGCATCTTAAAAATCACAAGGTCGAATATAAACCTACTAGAGCCATCTTTCCTCATTAACATGGCTTGGTGAATGGCCTCAATTGAAATTCAGCAAGAATGAGTGGATGTAGGATTTTTTTTGGTAGGTAGAGGTATTATGAGCCAGATATCTGATTGGATTACCAAATCCCTAGTGCAACAGAAGAATCTTGGCCATCATCCATGAGGGATAGAGGCAAAGGGCAGTTGCCATGATGCCTTAGAGAGGACCCAGGTAACTTTGGTTTATGCTCCAGAGCCCCCCCCCAACCCCCCCACTCTGGTGTTTGGGGCCAAAACCAACTGAGGACGAGCACTTGATTGACAGCACAGCTCTTAGTGCTGAAGAGTGTCAGGCATTGGTCAATACTATTCCCCGGAAGCTACATATTCATTTTTCCTTTGAGCTTTACAACCACCTTGTGAGATAATTAGTACAAATATGTAATATGACCATTTTGCAGATGGGGAAGCTTTGATTCAGAAATGTTAAATGATTTGTCCAAGGTCTCAAAGTTGCCAATTAGCTGAACCACGGCTTGAATTCTGGTCCTACGACTCCAAAGCCAGATCTTTTTAGATTACACCTCCCTGATTTCCTAACACCACAACCAGGATGTCACTGATATACATAAAACAGGGTAGTTAGTTCCCTTTGCCGTGTCTTTATAAAACAGGGATCTGAGAGGCAGCATTTTGTAGTAGTTAGAAAACTAGCAGAGAAGCCAAGAAGACCTGAGTTTCTCTGACTTTTGACACAGGCTGACTGGGTGATCTTGGTCCATTCCCTTAACCTCTCAGTTCTCTGGACAATTCTCTATGAACAACGACTCTAACTATAAAGGACATATGAAGAAATATGCTATCTGTATCCAGAGAAAGAACTGATAAATAAAAGTATGTATAAAATAACTTTACACACACACACACACGCACACTCACCTATTTTTGTCTAATGGTAACCATCTCTGGGGTGGGGAGGGTGAAGGAAAGAAAAAAAGGGAAAAAATTTACATGATAACTTTATTACATATTTAAAAGGAATAGTAAATTGTACATAATAGATTTGCAGTTTCATGTATAATCATCCTTTTTATTACACTATATTATGGAAATGCTTGTTTTATTCCATAAGTTAAAATTAATTAATTAAAAAAATTAAAATATTTTAAAAATATTAAAATATTTAAAAGTAAGAGTATAACTTCTGGGAAAAGTGCCAACCTGCCTCGGTGTAGGATTGACTCACCTGGGCTTTCCCTATACTAATGAATTTTCAGGTGCAGACCATATTCTTATCCCCTATTGCTAGTACAAGTTTGCAAACCTGAAAGTGGTGTATAAATATTGAGGGCCTATCAGGGGCAGTAAAACAGAGTAGACAGCATCCAGGCTACCTAGGCTAGAATTCTGTCTCAGTAGCTGACTAGCTATATTTCCATTAGCAAATCTCTTTACCTCTCAGTTTCCTCATCTATAAAATGGAGATAATAATAACTCACACTTGCCTCATAAGGCAGTCAGGAGGAAAATGTATAGAAAACAATTCACATTCCTATGTGTAAGTTGTTTTCTCCTTGGCTGAGTGCTATGTGATGCCCTGATGTTTTAGGACACAGGCCTGCTCCTCCTCTGAATGGTGTGACATAGAAAAAGCTTGAGAGATATAGTTTCTGAGTAATTAATAATTTTATTAATCATGCTAGGTAATAATAAAAGGGATTGGTGACATTCTCAAATGCCAAAGTCCCCTCATGGAATCCATTCAATACTTATATGCCCTTGGAAGAGTGAGCATTCCTGAGGCTGGTAATCGACTCTGATTGGTTAACAAGCAATGAAAGAATGACCATTATAATGAGACTTGGACCTATTCTTTTTTTTTTTTTTAAAGAAATCGGGATTAAGTAACTTACTCAAGGTTACAGGGCCAGTTTTTTTTTTTTTCCCTGTGGGTATTAAGTATCTGGCCGCCCATATGTGGACCTATTCTAATGAGGGGTTAGGGACTGACTGACCACTCAGTCTTAGACAAAGGGCCTTATTTCTTACCCAGACTACCCCACCTAGGGCAGTCTAAACAAAAGAGTGTCCATCTCTGCTCAGACCTGACGGAATGGAACACAGTGGTGAAGAATTTACCTTCGATTCAATTCTTTTAAGGTTCTCTGATTGGGTGGAGTCTCCCACCCAGGACTGAAAAGCATGTACTAGGAATTTGGGTAATCTCATCCATTAAAAATGCCCTTCAGAGACTGAACAACCTACAGGCCTCTGAAAAAGTCCTGATCTTAATTCAATAAATTGATTATTAATATATAAGAGAAATAACCATTTCTCTCGATGCTGGATTAGGAGCAGAAAGATGAAGGAGAGGTAAGGCCTTGAGGTAAGATGGTGATCTAAAGAGCTGGTTAATATGGAAGTTATAAATAGAAACATGGAGATAAGTAGAAGATGATCAGCAAGGGAAAAACAAACACAGAAGTCTTAGAGAGACCATAAGAGGAGGTAAATATGACTAATGAGAGAAGAGGGAACTTCCTGGGGAAAGTTTCAAGGAATTATTACATAAATGTAACCAGGGATCCAAGTATTCTCCTATGTTGCCATACTATCTCCATCTATTCATATGAAGGGATAGGGACCAGACCACTGATTTCACCAGAACAGGAAATTCTTAGATAAAGAAACCATAATAATGCAGGTTGGTACTTTCTCTGCAAACTGTAGTTTTAGAGAGTTGCCTAGAGGTTAAGCAACCTGTAGTATACCAGGGTCTCATGGCTTGCATGTTTCATCAGCAAGACATGCATGTACCCTTATACATGCAATGCATACGTACATATGGAAATACACATATATGTACATGCACATATAGGCATATATGATACCTTTTGGAGGGCAGGGAGAATGTGGACATCATGTGATTGGAATCCCACTTCATGGGAAAAAACTGGTGTGGAAACTCCTTCCACTAAAGAAACTGGATAGTTCTTTAAGCCATAGTCTTGGAGAGTGGCCTGGGGTACAATGACTTGCCCATGGCCACATAGTATGTTTCAGAAGCGAGACTTGAAACTAAGTCTTCCTGACTTCAAGGTCAGTCACTTGTCTGTAAAGCTACGCTATCTACACATACACTCTCCACTCAAATCCTGTTTCCAATGCCTCATCATCAGTATTTATTAAGTGCCTACTGGAGGTACAAGTACAAATAATGAAAAAATGTCCACCTTCATAGAGCTTACATTCTAATGGGAGAGATGAGTATATGTGTATGTGTATATGCACATATGTGTGTATATATTGTATGTGTATATATAATACATTATTAATTTTATTATTAATATTATTAGTATTAATATATAATATAGTACTATAATATGTATTAATGCTTTGTAGTATACTAATATATATTATATACCATATATGATAGTGTGTGTATATACATATATACATAAATAACATTCATGTAAAAAGAATAAATTCAAATGTGAGTATATGTATATACATATACAGCATTAATGTAAAAGGAATGAATTCAAATCCATACATGGTAATAAAATAAAAGGTAGTTTGAGAGGGAGAATACTAGCAACCAGTCAGTCAACAAGCCTTTATTAAGCACTTATTGTATTCCAGATGCTGTGATAAGTGTTGGGAATACCAATATAAGGAAAAATAAAGAGAATCCCTGCCCTCAAGAAGCTTGTATTCTAATGGGGGAAGATAACACATGAAAGAAAACTGAAAAAGTATATTGCTGGGGGAGGCACCCAACAATGGAGCATAATGGAGAAGCCTAGATGGCAGCCTGCTGAGAAGTGAAGAACTGGCTAGCCTGGGTGCCCTCCTTTAATGGAGACTCTGAAAGGAGCCATCAGATCCAAGGGAGGAGTCTTAGTGGCCAGGGAGTACTTCCAGGGCTGGGCTCAATTCCTGAGCTGAAGTGGTTTTCAAAAATGAAGAGGTTTCTGGGGCATGGTAGACATCTAGAGCACAGCCTGATGAGAAGTTGGTGGATGACAAAAGGCTTCATGAATATGAAGGTGCCTGAGCTGGTTCTTAAAGCACGAGAGAACCTCTGGGAGACAGGGCAAAGAAGGAGTGAATGACATGGAGTGAGGCGGGGTTCTTTAGTTTAACTCAACAAGTACTTATTTAGTCAATAAACATTTCTTAAGTACCTGCTGTGTGCCAGACATTGTGCTAAGCTAAACATCCCTAGTCCATTTGATTGATTCACACAGACCATGGACTCCAAGTTCTTTGCCATCCTGGTCGCCCCCAGTTGGACACTTTGGTTTGTTAGTGTTTTGACACATCTACAACACTCTTGACTCTTCTCTAGACCTGTCCCACTTTACTTTCCTTAAGGCAGATAAGTGGCACAGTGGATAGAGTACCTGGCTTAAAGTCAGAAATACATGAGTTCAAATCCTGACTCAGATACTAATTAGCTGTGTGACCCTAGGCAAGTTACTAAAAAACAACAATGACAACAACAATCCTCTGATTGCCTCAGTTTCCTCATCTGTAAAATGGGGAAAATAATAGCAACTACCACCCAGGGTCATCGTGAGGATCAAACGACAATAATTGCAATGTGCACAGTGGCCAGGTACATGGTAAATACTATAAATGTTTGTTCAATTGTTTTCAGTCATATCCTACTCTTTGTGAGTCCATTTGGAGTTTTCTTGGCAAAGGTACTAGAAGGGTTTTAACGTTTCCTTTTTCAGTTCATTTGACAGATGAAGAAACTGAGGCAAACAGGGTTAAGTGACTTGCCCAAGATCATACAGCTGGTAAGTATCTGAGGCCAGATTTGAACTCAGGAATATGAGTCTTCTTTGACTTTAGGCCTATCTATTATTACCTCTTCCTGGTTGGAACCCATGAAGCCAGACTTCTCTGGCTATCATGACCTTTCTATTTCAGCCTAAATTTCTCATTCCTGTTTCCTTCTCCCTGAACAGTGTCTTCCCTGACCTCCACTGACTTCTACTGGGTTGGGAAAGTCTTCATACTTGGTCAACCAGTAAGCTCTCTCCACTTGCCACCTGTCAATCAGTGGCAACCACACAAGGCATGTAATTGTAGTGACACCTGCTGTCAGGGTTCTACTTAGATGTGGCACTGTTCTGGTTGTGGGTGTGTGTAGAGTCTCTGGTGATTTTAGACAGCAAGGTGGTCCAGGGACAATGTTGGATTTAAAGTCAGGAAGTTGTTCTTGATTATTCATTACAGCTGTGTCTGACTCTTCGTGACCCCATTTGGGGTTTTCTTGGCAAAGATACTAGAAAGGTTTACCATTTCCTTTCCAGAAATTGAGGCAAACAGAGTTAAGTGACTTGCCCAGGGTCACAAAGCTAGGAAGTGTCTGAGGTCAGATTTGAATTCAAGAACATGAGTCTTTCTGACTGCAGGCCTGGCACTCTAGCCATTGTACCACCTAGCTACCCATAAGGTTAGGAAGATCTGAGTTCAAAATTCAGTAAGACCTGAGTTCAAATATGGATTCAGATACTGCCTAGCTGTATGACCCTGAACAGGGTCACCAGTTTCTGTCTGTCTCAGTTTCCTTATATGTAAAATGTGGGTGATAATTATAGCACTTACATCTCAGGGTAGTTGTGAAGAACAAATGAGATAATATTTTATAGTATTTTACACACCTTAAAGTGCTATGTAAATGCTAGTTATCATTTATTTACCTATGTAAAGTACTTTGTAAACCCTAAAGTACTATATAAATGCTAGCAATTATTATCTTAGTCCCAACAGAGCAGGCTGGTTCAAGGGTAAAGAGCAAAATACCAACTAGAAAACAGTTATGGAATTAATACTCCCACTCAAATACCAGTGCAGATGGATAAAAAGGGAGATCATTCAAAAATGGTATGTTTTGATATTATTGTTATTTTGCCTGTTACCAAGCATGATTCAGTGAAAGGGACTTTGGATTTAGAGCCAGAGGACTTGAGTTGAAATCCTAAGTCTGCTACTTTTGAATTGCATGAAATAATATTTGTAAAGCACTTAGTACACTGACTGACACACAGTAGGTGCTTAATAAATGCTTATTCCACTCCACTCCACTCTGTATCTGCTGCTTTGCTTAGTTTCAGCTCCATGGAACAAGATACCCTCATGCTGGGGACCCATTAGTTTACCCCCATGTTTCCTGACTCCTTTCATTTGTTGTCTCCCTCCATTAGATTGTAAACTCTTTGAGGGTAGGGATTTAAAAAAAAATGAATTGCATCCTCAGTGCTTCATACAGTGATTGTCCCATAGTAGGTACTTAATAAATATTTATTGGATTAGATTGTTCCCTCCCCTCTCTTTGTGCAAGCATTATCTCTTTCTGGGCCTCATTTTTTTTTTTAAAAGATTAGGGAGTTAGCCAATATTATATCTAAGGCCCATTTTAGCTTTAAATCTGACAACAGACTCATTTGACTGATTTTATCTCCCTTTCTCCCCTAACTCCTTATTTCCCCTACAGAATTAATCAACCTTGTTGATAAGGGTAAGGTGGATAAATCAGGGAAAAGACTAGGAAATATATTCAAGCATAAACAACATAATTGGTAGTCTTGCATGCTATCCCTATAGACAAGATGAAGGCTGGATGATAATACGTAGGTAGATCCAGAAATGTTTAACAACCAACAATTTAGTCAATGTCCTAGATGAAGGCAGAATCATCTTTGCTCATCAACTTTGAGGATGTCCGTAAGTTTGGAAGGACAGGAGATGCCTTGGATGATAGAGCTCGAGTCCCTAAAGATCCCCAGGAACTGAAATAATGGACCCTATCTAATAAGGTGAAATTTAATATTTAATGTCATGTCTTTTCCTTGGGTTCAAACATTAAATTCCACAAGTTTGGGATGAGGGATATGTGATTAGAGAACAGTTTGTCTGGGAAAGATCTGGGGCTTTTAATGTACCGCAAGCTTAATATGAGTCAACAGTCACAGGGTAGACAAAAAACTAATGTGAATATAGGCTGCATTAACAGAAGTATAATTTCTAGAATACAAGAAGTGACTATTCCATTGTATTTTGGTTGGTCAGATCATACCTGGATGACCATGTTCAGTTCTGGGCACCACATATTGGAAGAGACATTGAGAAACTTATCAGGTCCAGAGGAAGTGGACTAGGATAATCAAGGCACTGTGACCTGGCAGATAGAGTTCTGACCTTGGAGCCGGGAAGACTTAAGTTCAAATCCAGCTTCTGATATGCTAGCTGGGTGATCCTAGGCAAGTAATTTAAATTCCCTAAGCCTCTGTTCCCTTATCTGTGAAATGAGGGGCTTGGACTAGGTGGGCTTTAAGGTCCCTTCTAGTTCTAAATCAACGATCCTATCAGAAGTTAAAAAAAAAATGAAGACAGCAACCATATGAAGAACAACAGAAAAAATGGGATTTTTAGCCTGGAAAAAAGGAGTCTTAAGGGACACATGATAGCTGTATTTAACTATTAAAAGTAAGACTGAGTTTTCTCAGCAATGCAATGATCTCAGATAATTCCAAGACTCATGATGGAAAATGCCATCCACATCCAGAGAAAGAACTATGGAGTCTGAATGCAGATCGAAGCATATTATTTTTCCTTTTATTCTTTGTTTTTTTTTCTTTCTTATGGTTCTTATTCTTCCTTACAGCATGACTAATGTGGAAATATGTTTCATATGATTATAGACATATGGCCTATATCAGATTGTGTGCCATCTTGGGGAGGGGGGAAGGGAAGGAGGGAGAGAACATTTAAAACAAAATCCTATAGAAGTGAATGTTGAAAATTCAAAATAAATATTTTTCTAAGAAAAAATAAAAAGTGCTATCATAGTGGAAAATGGACTACCTGTATTCTTCTTGGCTATAAAAGGGAAGAACTAAGATGAATGGATGCAAGTGTTTAAGGAGGAAGATTTTAGATCAGAAAAAGAAGGAACCACTTGCTGGGGATATTGAAGAGGGGATTACTGTTCAGTTGTAGGTTGAGCTAGTTGACTTTTGAAGACTGTATCAACTCTGAGATTTTGTGATTTTTTTCATTACCAGGTTTAATTCAGTTCAACAGATATTTATTGAGATATTTTTATAGCATATTTTGACACTGCTACAGATATAGTAAAGATATGTGCTAAAGATATGATAAAGAAGGATGCTACAATGCAAATGAAGCAACTTTCCCACACACATTAAACTAGTCAATACTCTCCTTAACCTTTGGGTCTGACTAATCACAATCATTCATTCATCAGGAGAGGAGGGCCTAGCCAGTCTGACTATCTCACCATCTACTCTGCTCCCTTCTCCAACTCCTTTCTATGGTTTTCTGGGAAACAATAATTAAATCAGCATTACCATCAGTCTTGGAAAAGGCATAACAATCTACAATCCACAGCTCCCTTTTTGACCAGTACTCCTTGATTCCTGTGGTATTCTTTAGTGGAAAGGAGGAACAGACTACTTCATCACCACCAGTAACCTAGGCTGTAATTCATGCATTCATCACATGAGGCAGCCTGTGAAGTTTGTCTCACTTTTCTTTTAGTATCCTCAGCTCCTAACACAGCACCTTACATGCAATAGGTGCTTAATAAGTGCATGTAGCTTGACTGATGAAACAAAAAAAAGCTATATAATGAAGTGTTAGATTAAACATCTTGTTCAGTCATATCCAACTCTTTGTGGATTTTCTTGGCAGAGATTCTGGAGAGGTTTGCCATTTCCTTATCCAACTGATTTACAAAAGAGGAAACTGAGGCAAATAGGGTTAAGTGACTTGTCCAGGGTCACACAGCTAGTAAGTGTCTGAATCCAGATTTGAACTCAGGAGATGAGTTTTCCTGAATCCGAGTTCAGCACACTATACCCACTGTGCCACTTAGTAGCCCCAGACTAAACATAGCCAAGTGCTATATGTTATTATAATGCCAGTCATTACAAAGACCTCCTAAATGTGTTGTCTTCTCCAATTAGAATGTATACTCCTTGAGGATAGACATGTCTTGCTTTCTTGTATTTATCCTCAGCATCTTATTTATTTATGGTATGTATTTATTTTTATAGATATTTATTATATTATTATACATATTTTATTATTTTATATTTATTATATTATTATACATATTTATCCTAAGCACTTATCACAGTGCTAAGCACATAGTAAATACCTCTATCTAGTGTGGACTAACAGGAAGAGGAGAAGTCAAAATTTACTAGGACAGTCAGAGAAAACTTCCTGGAGGAGATTGGGAGTGGAGAGGGTACTTGAAGGAAGTACAGCTATTGAATAAGCAGAGATGGGGAAGGTATTCTAGTTAGGTGAGGGTGGATTTCACATACACAACTCATATTTCTCTAGCACTGAAAGGTTTACTGTGTCTTTTTTTTTTTCCACAACCCTGTGAGGAAGGCAGCACAAATATGTTTACCTCCATTTTGTAGATGGGGAAACTGAAGCATGGACATCTAGAGTGATTTGCCTAAGATCATACAGCTAAAAGGTGGCAGAATCACAATTTTAACTCAGCTGCCCTGAATATTCATCCAGGAAATGGGGTAAGAATTTTTTCAGCAAGTTTCTCTGATATAGACCTAATTTTTCAAATATATAGGGAATGGAGTTAAATTTATGAAAATAAGAGCCATAATCCAATTGATAAATGGACAAAGGATAGGAACAGGCAGTTTTCAGAAGAAAAAAATCAAAGCTATCAATAATCGCATGAAAAAATGATTATCGAATCTATTGATTAGAGAAATACATATTAAAACAAATCTGAGATATCACCACATATCTGTTAGACTGACTAACATGACAGAAAAGGAAAATTACAAATATTGGAGCAGATTTGGAAGAATTGGGACATTAAGACATTGTTGGTGGAGTTGTAAACTAGGCCAGTCATTCTGGAGAACTATTTGGAACTAAACCCAAAGGGCTATAAAACTTTGCATATCCTTTGATCCAGCAATACCATTACTAGGTCTATATCCCAAAAAGATAAAAGAAAAAGAAAAAGGACATATGTATGAAAATATTTATAGCAGCTGTTTTTGTGATGGCAAAGTAGAAATTGAGGGGGTGACCATCAATTGGGATATGATTGAAAAAGTTGCGGTATATGATTGCGATGGAATACTCTTGTACTATAAAAAATGATGAGTAGATGGTCTCAGAAAAACCTGAGAAGACTTATATGTAGTGATGCAAAGTGAATTGAACAGAATCAGGAGAACATTATACACAGTAGCAGCAATTTTGTAATTATGATCAACTGTGAAAAACTTAGCTACCCTGATCAAGACAGTGATCCAAGATAATTCCAAAGAACCCGTAATAAAAAACAAAAACAAAACAAAACATGCTATTCACCTCTAGAGAGAAGTGGTAAACTCTTGAGTGCAGATTGAAGCAAACTTTTTTTAAACTTTATTTTTCTTGGGTTTGTGTTTGTGTCTGTTTCTTTTGCAACTTGACTAATATGGAAGTATATTTTGCATGACTTCATATGTATAATACATACCATATTGCTTGCCTTTACAAGAGGTGGAGGAGGGGTAGTAGGGAGGAAGATAATTTGAAAATCAAAATTTTTAGAAAGTAATGTTTAAACATTTTTACATGGAATGAGAAATATTTAATAAAATAAGTAGAAATTTATATGTATATATATTTTTAAAAAGAAGTAAAAGGGAACCATGGAAGGTTCTTGAGTAGGATAGTAACACAGTCATGCTTGTGCTTTAGGGAGATAATTTTAGAAGTTTTTTGGAGGCTTTATTTGAGAGGAAGAAAGTGTGCCTCCTGACCTGTAAAACAAAGAAAAAGTGGAACTAGATTATCTCTGATGTCTCTTCTCTCAGACATTGTGGTTGTCCCAATGGGACCTGATTTGACCACTGGGACTGTCAGTTTCCTTTTTTGAAGCCAACATTAACTAGGGATCTGAGAGCTTTTGAAACTTTTTCTTGTTGTTCCAGTCTTTTGAGCTCACAAGTTGAAAGACATTTCCAATCTGTTTTTTATCAAAAACCAGGAAAAAATAAAACAAACACAGAGGCAAAAAGACAGAGGCATCTAGGTGGTAGAGTGGGCAGAGACCCTGACCTGCAGTAAGAAAGACCTGAGTTCAGATCTGTCCTCAGGCACTCACCGGCTGTGTTATTTTGGACAAGTCACCTAACATCTGTTTGCTTCAGTTTCTTCAACTGTAAAAATGGGGGATAATAATAGCACCTACCATTCAGGGTTGCTGTGAGATAATATTTTTAAAATGCTTAGTATAATGTCTCACACATAGTAAGCCCTTAAAAAAATACTTATTCCTTCCTTCCCATTTCTTTCCCAGATGCAAAGATTCTCTGTCCTGTGCAAGAAGAAACTATTATAAAGGAACTATAAATGGTGCTCTTACACAAAAGGATAGACAGACAAAAATACACACATATCTATATTAGCTATATCTACCTATATACATATACACATCAATTGTTTTTCAGTCTTGTCTGACTCTTTGTGACCCCATTTAGGGTTTTCTTGGCAAAGATACTGCAGCTGTTTGCCATTTCTTTTTCTACCTGATTTTGTAGATGAGGAAATTGTGTGTGTGTGTGTGTGTGTGTGTGTGTGTGTGTAGGAATAGAAATATATCACACATATACATGGGTTACATATATACATGTGTATGCATATAAACTTACATGTATATATTACGTGTTTGTATGTTGTGTGTAAGAATAGAAATATATCACACACATTCGTGTGTATATAGATATATGTATATATAAATATACATTTATATAGTGTGTATATGTGTAGGAATAGAAATATATCACACATATATGTGTATATATACATAAATGTATATTTATTGTGTGTGTGCACATGTGTGTGTGTGAGTGTGTGTAAAGTGGACCAGTGTATAGTACTAGACTTGGAGCCAGGAAGATCTGTGTTCAAATCCTACCTCAGACACTTATCAGATGAGTGACCTTGGGCACGTCACTTAACTTGTCCAAGCTTCAGTTCCCACTCGTTAAAATGAGGGGGTTGAACAAGAGGGTCTCTAAGGTTCCTTCCAGCTTAAAATGTGCATTCCTATGTCTCTTTGAGCCTGAGGACCAGAGAAGTCATTTGCCCAAGGTCATGCAGGTAGCAAGTAGCAGACCCTTGCATCAACTCCTGGGTCTGCTCATTTCTAATTCAGTGTTCTTCTTACTCTTCCTACCCTAATAGGGGCTTGGCAAAATGGAGCTCTCTACTCCAAAGAGCACAGAAGGGTATTCTTCCTAACATCTCCAGAGGCTGGGGAGCCTGCTTCCTGGTAATCACAATGACATAAAATAGAAGGATCCTGCTCCTTCATTCAGAGCATGTGCAGGTATCCTGAGTCCTTTCTGGTCCTCTTACCATGTGAAGAAGACAGACCTTTTCAAATGGTTACTGAGCCAGTTCTGAGAATGCAGTCACTTAAAAAGTACTAACTGACCAGTGTGGGTTCTTTTCCTTCCCTGTCTGTCTGAGTAAGAGAAACACGATGTAAGCTTCTGGGTGGGGAAAGGCTTTGGGTCTTTCCACTGCATCTGTGGCCATCCCATCCCCAATCATCCTGATCCATATCTGGCCACTGGACCCAGATAGCTCCAGAGGTGAAAGTGAGGCTGGTGACTTTGCACAGCCCTCCCTCACTTAAATCCAATTCACTTGCAAGTCATGTCATCATCTTCCTGATGTCATGGTTCTCTTAGAGAACGAGGGACAAAAAACAACTGATATATGTTTGTAAATTTAGGCTTTGTTTTCCCCCTTTTTTTGTTCTCAATTTGTTTTTTCCTCTTTTTAGATGAAGGAATATTGGAGATGTCTCTTACCTTGGGAGTTTCAAAAGGTTGATTAGCAAGATCCAGACATCCAGGAGCTGTAGTCTCTGCTGGCATGAGGGGCAGTGAGGAGGCCACTGTGCCCTAAAGAGGGACTGCTGGGCCCAGCCCAGCCACAGCTGAGATGCAGGCTCTTCCGCTGGCCATGCCATATTGGTAAGTGAACTTGGGAGGGGCAGATGTTTTATAGTAACTGCTTATGTTTGAGCCCACTTTTTGTAGACGCCTAGGTGACAGAGAGGAGAATATGCTCCCAATGTTGATATTCTATCCAGGGGTGGGGATCCTAGAGCCTTGAGGGCACATGTAGTCCACATTTTACATAATATATCCCCGTAATAAAAGGATTTGTTCTGTAAAACTTGGTCTCTGAGGTCAGATTTGAACTTCTTCCTGACTCCAGGCCCAACTCTCTATCCACCATGCCACCTCACTCCTGACAGATGCTCACTATTATTAACATTCTTGTCATTTCTTTCAGTTTGTGTTAGACAGCTTAGCACTTACTTCTACATTATAGAGATCTCTTCTCATTGCTTCATGCTGCCTCCTCTTAAACAAGTTTCTCACCTCCCCTCTTCCACAGATAAGCTGGAGAGCTAGGATTAGGCACTCACTGCCTTGTATAGTTTTCTCCAAACAGTCTAGTACTAGAGGTCATGACCAAAGTCCACATCAAGTGGACTGTTTACACCTGCTCATTCCCTACCCTAGGAGGGAAATGCCAAGACATATGAGCTCTTAGTGCTGAGAATAAAACTCAAGCTTCTTGACACTTGTCCATAGGAACCTACCAGTTCACAGAGAAACATCATATCTCTGAGTGCTGACCAGTACTTAACTCTCCTGTCCCCTCCCCTCCTCGTTCATTGGCCTTTAGTTTTCTCTCAGTCCTTACTTGAACTTTTCTCAGCTTCTGACTCCCTGATTCTTGTTTTTCATCTCTAAATCCAGGGAGGGAGTGCTTTTGGTGGAATTTAATTTAAAAAAGAGTCATTCACAAAATCTGACAATCTGATTGAATTCAAAAAGCATTTTTAAGATCCTCCTATGGGCACTGGAAGCACTGTGCTGGGCTTTGGGGAGAGAAAGATAGAAGTAAACAATAGCTTCCCTGAAGTAGCTTTGTACTGGGGAGGCAGGTGGGGATCAGTATGTATAAATAAATACTAAGCGGTTTCATGGTGGGGAGAGAGTATGGGAGACTGAGGGCATCAGGCAGTGGGTTTGTCCTTAAACTGAGTCTGCAAGGGAGTTAGAGGTTCCTAGAGACAGAAGAAAGGGGAGAAAATATTCTAGCCATGGAGGACAGCCTGTACAAAGGCCAGAGATGGAATGCTGTGTACAGGGAAAATCAAACAGGCCAATTTGGCTGGAGGGTAGAGGAAGAAGGGGAATAATATAAAATCAATTTAAAAAGAGTAGTTGGAGCCAAATTGTGAAGAGCTATAAGTGCCAAATAGAAGAAATTATTTTTCCCTTAGAAGTAATGGTAGCCACTGAAGCATCTTGAGTAAGGGAGTGATCTGACTTTGAGGTCTTTGGGGAATTGGGTGAGAAGGAAGGGAAAGACACTAATTTAAAATTGCATTATTATACTCGATTGTTGCTCTGAGGTTTTCAAATTAGTGCAAAACATTTGGGGAAAGGCGGGTTAAAAGCAAGTTTAAAAACTGATATAATAGGGAAAGGACTAATATTCAGGAAGTTTAGATTTTAATCCTGGCAGTACTATATATGTGTGTGACTTTGGGCAAGTCATTTCCAGTCTCTGAGTCTAAGGATTTTTCCACCAATGAAGAGGGAGATGGCTTAGAGCACTGGTGTCTGAGTCAAATAGACATAGGAGTCACCAAACCATACATAAGGATCCCTGCAGGCCACATGTTGCCTTAGAAAATCACATATGTTTGTATGTTTCTGTTTTATTACTACATCAACACATATAAATCAGATAGGAACTGCATTTTAATCTGGTTCAGGCCTCACTTGGAAATGTTTTGGGCTACATGGGGTCTGTATTTGACGTCTTTGATCTCAAATGTTCCTTCTAGCTCTAATACATAGTGTCTCTATCTTTGACAGGACTATTCTGATGGCATGGGGTCCATAGGAAGGTTATCTTGGGACTCATGATGACAGATGATCACTCAAGAAACCATTGAGGTAGATCGAGGCAGGGCAAGAAAATGGTGGTGACCCAGGATTCCATGCTTTTAGAGTTGGAAGCCATCCTGAAGTTCATATAGGGTCTGCTGGAGCCAGCTGAAGTTGGAGTCGATTGTTACATTTCCATTTATACCTTGGAATTCAACAATTGCTTCAAATCAAGACTTGTGTTACTGTTTTGTTGATTGTCTAGACTTAAAAGGTAAGGGGAAAATTTTCATAATGAAATTTAAACTTGAAAATATGTCCTGGGTACATTTCTTCTCCCTCATCCCCACCCACCCTCACCCACATGATCTAGCCCAAACTCCTTATTTCACAAATGAGAAAATTGAAACCTAAACAGGTTAAGTAAGATGTCCAGAGTCAGATAGGGGTAAATAGTAAAGCTGGGATTCCAACCTATGGTTTCTGACTCCAAGTCTATCTATCTACTCCTGGACCACTCCCCAAACCAATCTCTTCTCTCGCAAAGGCAAAGGGGTATGGTTACTTCTCTCCATCCCCTCTCCCCAAACCAGGACACCTTTGTTATAATATTTCCCCATCAAGCCTGCCCTCTGTGTCTCTTAAGACATGATCACATTTGAATAAATATGTGCTCTGGATGCACAAAGTGATATTATTATCATAGCTTTTACAAAAGGATATTTCCTGAAAAGATATTACACTAATCAAAGTACAAGTCTCCCAGGTGGAGAGTTCACTCTCTCCTTTGTATTCCCATTTGGTCCCTGGGGAGGTGGTTATAAAACATGCACTCCGTCCCAACCAAGTTCACTTCTGGGTTCAGCACAGCCAATGAATGAGTCAATCCCTTGCTTGTAGGATAGAGTTTCAGCTTCTGGGTCAATTCACTCCTGAACTGAGTCAAGCAGGTTGCTTCTCGGCTCTGACTCTTACCAGGCTCAGCTGGTTTTGACCCATCCATTCCATCTCTAGTACTCAATCACCCCTCGATCAGGACAAAAGAAACACTCTAGAGAAAGAAGAAACAGGAGCACCATGTGTTCATGACCACATGGCACTTGGGGAGGGGAGAGGCTGCCCACATCCAGAAGCTCACAGAATTTCAAACCTTGCTGCCCATCAGAGAAGAGTCACACCTTCTCTGGGATCTATGTTCCCCCATCCCCCCCCCAAAAAAAAATCCTAATCTTTGGGGAAATGTTTATTCAGGAGAGAGTGATTTCTACTTGAATAAGCTCTCTATTTACTCTTCAGCCCAGGGCTGGGGTTAAGTTTAGGGTTCATTATATAGAGCCGGAAAAACTCCATTTTCTTCAAGATTTTAGACTGAAACATAATGGTTGCAAAAGAATAGTTAGGGCGCTAGAGTCAGGAAAACTTGAGTTCAAATCCTGCCTTAGATATCTTACTAGCTGTGTGACTCTGGGAAAGCTACTTAATCTCTCAGTTCCTCAGTAACTATAACTACAAAATGGTGACATTTCTAAGGACCCTTCCATCTCTAAAGCTATAACTTTATGATGTTTCATATTTTCTGATCTTGAGAAGTCCAAAAATCAACTTCACACTTCACCCAATATGGGTCTGCCTTCAGTAATGAATAATTTTATAAAGATGAAAGAAAAAGTCTCTGGTTAATGAATTCCCCTTAGGGCTGGAAGTTTTTATTAAGATGGAGCATATGTTGAAAATGAGTTGCAACTTACAGGAATATTTTATTCTATCAGTTCTAAAGGCCCTGAATAACTGACCCAGTGTCTTTGGGGCCTGAGTAAAGAGGCCAAGATGGTTGGGAGAGGTCAGTAGTGCTGAACTGGGTAAGGATAGGACTGGCATAGAGGTCAAGGTCCAAGTCAAGAAATTTAGTCTCTCTCAGTTCTTGGAGAAATTTGACCAAAAGTCTGGGAATCAGGAGGTCAAAGGCAGGGGCTAAGTTTCTTGGTACCCATGGAGAGAGTGGTACAGTAGATAGGTGGTGCAATCGATAAAACACTGGGCCTGAAATCAGGAATACATGAATTAAAATCTAACCTCAGACATTTTCTGGCTGTGTGACCCTGGTCAAGTAACTTAACTTTTTGCTGCCTCAGTCTCCTCAGCTGTAAGATGTAGACAATAATAGCATCCCCCCTCCCAACCCCCAGGGTTATTGTGAGGATCAAGTGAAATAATATTTAATGTCAAGTGATCATCACAGCGCCATTGGACGTAGTAGGTGTCTAATCAACACTTATTTCCTCCCACAAAGGATCTAGTAATAACATAAATAACATTTCTATAGCACTTTAAGGTTTGCAAAACAAACTTTACATATATTATCCCTATGTTATATATATATATATATATTCATATATATATATAATTACTATTTGATTTTCACAACCCTGTGACAAAACTGCTACTTTTATCCACATTTGGTAGATGAGGAAACACAGACTGAGAAGGGTTACATGAACTTGCTCAGGGGTATACAGCTATTAAGGGCCTCAATCAAGTCTTTCTGCCACCAAGCTCAGCACCATCCCCTAGCACACCAAACAGATAAGTCAGAAAACAGAGGAAGAAACAGCCAAATCTCAAGAGAATGGGTGGGTGAAGGTCTAGAATCCAGGGGGGTAAGATCTATTTGTTGGATATTGGAGAGGGAAAAGACCTTAGAAATAATCTCACCTTAATATGACAGAGGAAATGAAGACCCAGAAATGACTGTTGAAGATCACCCAGGGAGTTATCAGTCCAGAGGTAGGACAGATTTTTGAGTCTCCTGATTTTCAGTCCGATGCTCTTTCCAATGTATAATCCAGCAAGACCATAGCACCAGTACTCAAGAGTTCATAAATGAGCATGATCTTGGATCAGGGTGGGGTTTTCTTGTTAGTCTTTTTTTTTCTCTCCACTTCCTGTTGAGTGTGAGTAATCTTGGCCTCAAACATATAATCAGAAAGGGGCTGGAAGCATAAAAGAGCTGTGAGGGCAGGCATGTTCTGATTATGGTTGGATCAAGGAGGGGAGAATTGGGGCTATAAGGGCATCCACCAGCTCTGGCTGTAAACACCAAGTCTGAGCAAATCTGCAAAGAAGGCCAAGTTTGCTTCCAAGAACTGCTAGCTTCCTCTCTGTGTCCCTTATCATTCCAGCAGGTAGGTGGCTCAGTAGATAGATGCTGGGCCTAGAATCAGGAAGACCTGAGTTCAAATCTAGCCTAAGGTTCTTATAAGCTATGTGATCCTGGAAATTTACTTATTCTCTGCCTGCCTCAGTCACCTTAACAGTGAAATGACTGTAACAATAGCCCTTATCTCCCAGAGTTGTTATAAGGATCAAATGAGATGATTTTAAAAGTACCTGGCCTATAATAGCCACTATATAAATGTTAGCTATTATTATTTCTTAACTAGTCTCAGAAGAAGGTCATGGAAAACAAGGGATTACACTTGTTTATTTGGCCCCAGAGAAGAGAAACAAAAATGTTGGATGGGAATTTCAGAGACCAATTTCAGCTTGATGTCAGGAAAAACTTCCTAATAAGTCCAAAAGTGGCAGCCTGGAGTGGTAAGTTCCCTCTTCTTGGAAATTTTCAAGGACAGTCTGGATGTCCACTTGTTGTGTATGTTATAGTGGAGATTCTTTTGATTATTATAAGTTGGACTAGACGGTACTGAGGTCCTCCTTTTTAACTCTTCAGTTTTTAGAATTCTATAGCCCTCATGATGCCTTTTAGCTATCTTAGACCCCTTATTATGGTTTCTTTCTGGGGTGGGGACCCTGTGGCCTCAAGACTACATGTGTTCCTATAGGTCCTCAAGTGTGGTTCTTTGACTGAATCCAAACTTCACAGAAGAAAACTCCTTAATAAAATGATTTGTTTTTTAAAACTTAGACTCAGTCAAAAGGCCACACCCAAGGACCTAGAAGGCCACATGTGGCTTTAAGGCTACAGGTTCCCTACCCCTGAAACTATTCTCAGTCATATATACCTTAAGAGAAATCTTTTTATCTGAGAGTAGGTTCAAATTGGAAGAAAGGAGTTCATTGGGCATCTAAGTTGGAGAGAGGGGCTGCTGTTCTGGGAGCAGAACAGAAGCTGGGAGCCTTGAAGGCAAATGGTACAAGGGCCACTGTGGTATGACATACTAGAGGAGGTGCAATCAGAAACCAAGGTTTAATTTTTAAATCTATAACAGCAAAGGGTTGTATTGAGAGACAAATGACTAACAATTTCAGTTTAAGAAAGAATTAGGAGACATCTTATTGTCTGAGTAGCAGTAGGAGAAGGAAAACAATCCTGTTAGGATTTCAGCAAATGTGATTTTAGAGACACTGAAATGCCCTTTTGGTCATAAAATTAAAGCTATTTCCTTCCCCCCTGTCATGAGAAGAAGACAAATGGAACCCCCAGGTGCCTTGGAGTGAGCAGCTCATTGCCTTTGCCTTTAGTGACTCCCATTAATATTAAATGGGAATCTAGTGACTATGAAGTAGTAAATAGATTGTGAGATGAAGGGACAAATAGACCATCTACTGTACCATTCTCACTGGGCAGCTCATCATATAACAGGAAAGAAAACTTTCTGGGAGCTGCCTCTTAGGTGTTCCATAGAGAGGAAAGAACTTGAGTGGGAGTAGAGTAGGGGGCCCTTGGCTCTACTCTAGGCTTTGTCAAGAATTCACTATATGACCTTAGGCAAGTCATTTTACTTCTCTGGGCCTCAATTTCCTCACCTGTAAAATGGTGAGATCAGATTAGATGTTATCCAAGGTCCTTTCTAATTCTAAATCCTGTGATTTAAAGAGAAACCTAGAAAGGTTTGGGAAGAGTTCATTCTCCTCCTCATCCCTGCTTCCCTTCTCCCATAGGAGTCATTAACAAAAGAACAACTCACCTCCTCCTGTATACATTAAGTCATCTTATATCTCATGATAGTATGGAATGGTGGTGAGAGCACTGGACTAGTCAGAAGCTCTGGGTTCTAGTTCTGGCTCTGCTGCTAGGCATAGGACTTGGGACAAGTCATTTCCTCTCCCTTTTCCTCAGGCATCATCTCTGTAAAATGGGGGCAATAATACTTGAACAGCTGCCTGCCAGGATTGGAAGACAGTTTGGCAAGATGGAAAACCCAATGAATTCAGAGACAGAGGACCTGGGTTAAAATCCCAGCTCTGCCCCTTACTACTTATGTGACCCAGGGCAAGTCATGTCACATCTTTGGACTTCAATCTCCTCATCTGTAAAATGAGCTTGAATGTAATGGCCTCTTAGGTCTCTTCCAGGTTTAAATCTATAATCCCATCATTGTTATGAGGATCAGCTGAAGTGGACAAGAAAACACTTTGTAAGAGAACACTTTGCAGGGCTGGCTAGGTGGTGCAATGAACAGAGCACCCGCCCTAAAGTCAGGAGGACCTGAGTTCAAATTCAGCCCTCTGACACTTAGCACTTACTAGCTGTGTGACCTTGGGCAAGTCACTTAACCCCAATTGCCCTGCCCTGCCCTCTCCAAAAAAAAAAAGAAAACACTTTGCAAACCTTATGTGGAAAGAATAATATTTCCTTATGTGGAAATTGATATTTCTAAGGCATTATATTTACAACATTTAAGAAAAAGACCTGTCATGTTTCTATATTTCACAGGGAGAGAGGGAGAAGAATGAAATCATTTTTTTTTTGGTGTTTCTAAACAAGGGTCCTCAGTGACTCAGCAATGTGCATCCTCTCACAAAGTCCTAAATCCCAGCTCTGTGACCAGAGCTGCTCTCCCATGGACTGCCTCGGCATCCACAGAATGGTAAAGCTGGGAGGCTTACTCTTTCATTGACAGATGAGGAAACAGAGATGACACCAGGGCTCCTGTTTCCAACACAGTGCTGGCTATGTTGCAACACAATTTCCCCCCAACAGTGACTTGCTGGAGGAATAGATTTCCCCTTATGATATGAGCTTACAACCTGGATTTCACTTACCTTCCCTGACTTAATGGATATTCTTTTTCTTCATGCCCTCCATAGTTTAGCGAAACTGGCATACTTGCTGCCCCTCTCACATAACATATCATCTCCCAGCTCTATGATTTTGCATTATCTCTCTCCCATGCTTGAAATGCATTCCCTCCCTAACCTTCTCTTCCTAGAATACCTAGTTTTCTTCAAATCTTAGCTCAATCACTACCTCCTGCATGAAGCCTTTCCTCCTCTCCTCAGATGCTAGTGCCTCCCACCCCCAAATCACCTTCTTTTCTTATCTATCTATCTATCTATCTATCTATCTATCTATCTGTCTGTCTGTCTGTCTGTCTGTCTGTCTGTCTGTCTGTCTGTCTGTCTGTCTGTCTATCTATCTATTTTCCTATCTATCTATCTATCTATCTATCTATCTATCTATCTATCTATCTATCTATCTATCTATCTATCTATCTATCAGCAGCTAGTCCACCTGAAGTCAAGAAGATTGATCTTCCTGAGTTCAAATCTTATCTCAAACACTGACTAGCTGTGTGACCCATTGCAAGTCACTTAACCCTATTTACCTCAGTTTCCTCATCTGTCAAAGGAGTTGGAGAAGGAAATGAAAACCACTCCAATATCTTTGCCAAGAAAACCCCAGATGGGGTCACAAAGAATCTGATGTGACTGAACAACAACACCTATCTGTCTATCTGTCTATATCTATCTATCTATCTATCTATCTATCTGTCTGTCTGTCTGTCTGTCTGTCTGTCTGTCTATCTGCCTGTCTGTCTATCTATGTCTGTCTTTTATATCTACTTGTATATATTTATGTATGTATGCTCTTTTACTCAATAGAAGGTAACCTTGTGGTATATAATAAATCCTTGTTGACTGATTGATTACAGCAATAACTCAGTTGACGATACCTCTAGGAATGAAGCTGGCTGTCCCTGGAGTTTTGTGGGGAGAGGAGATTGGGGGTGGGGAGATGACATAAATTATTTAAAGTATTGTTGAGATACACATGAAAGCCAAGCTCCTGACAAGCTGGGCACTAACACCATTTTAATGGACAAAAATAACCCCTTGCCTAGCTTCAGTTGGTAAACAGATAGTCAAGGGAAAAGAGCCAATCCTTGGCAAAACTGTGGACTTGGGTATGTTTATCTTTTAATTCTCCTTTGGATGTCCTTTCCTCTCTGCTGTGAGGTGAACCCATGTCTCTAGGAGGCAGTGGAAAGTCTGCTGAACTCAGAGTCAGAAGATCTGAGTTCAAGTCCCGAATGTGCCACTTATTAGCTTGTGATAAGTGATTCATCATACAAATTCTGAACCTCAGCTTGACCTTCTGTAAAATGGGGAGCAGTGATACTAAGACTACCTGCCTTGCAGATTTGTTGTGAGGAAAGTGCCCTTTAAATTGTGAATTTTTATCTACATATGAGTTCTTATACTGGTATGTAGAGCCCTCCTGTTTTCTAATATTATCCCCATTTTACAGATGAGGAAACTAAGCAAACAGAGGTTAAACAGCTTTCCCACTGTCATAAAGCATTTGAAACTGGATTTTAACTCAGATCTTTCTGCCTGTGGGTCCAGTATTCTATCCTAGCTGCCCCTAGAAGAAGGAACATTGGATATGGCTTCAGAATCCTTGGTCCAGAAATCTAGTTCTGTCACTTATGACGTTGCTAACCTTAACATGCTCAACTCAATTTAGTGAACATTTATTAGGTGACTACTCTTTGCAAAATACTGAAATAGAAAAACAAAAAGAGGATATTGTCTTGGCCTTCAATGATTTTATATTTTACTGGAAGTATGGGTGGGAGGGTATAACACGTAAACAGATAAGTAAGTGTAAAGATTAAACAAAATAATAAAAAGTAATTTCAAGAGGGAGGCCACACAAATGGGAAGAATAGGGATGTGAAGAAAAACCGCATGGAGGAATTGACCCACTAGCTGTATTTTATTTAATTTTTTTACAATAACATTTTATTTTTCTACTGAAAAAAAGTTTTAAGGAAAAATATTTCATTTCTTTTTATGCTATGCAGGGTTCAAAATAGTGAGCAATTAGAAATTAAGAGAAGGGGAGAAAAGCAACATAGCTTTTGATGTGGGGAAAATAAACGGGACTATGTGGTAAAATACTAGCTGTGTTTTAAAGGAAGCCAAAAATCCTATGAGGGAATTAGTAGGGAAGGTGTTCCAGAAATGGGAGAGGGGAGGAGAATGTGTATAGAGGTGAGAGAGGGGGTTGTCAAGTGTGGAGAACTGCTTAGCAAGGCAGTTTGACTGGAACAGAAGAGAGTCTGGGAAGGGGAGAAATATGAAACAGGACCAGAGAGGTGGGTGGGAGCCAAATTATTATAAGCTTAAATGTCAAGGAGAGGTGTTTATACTAAGGGTGAGAGTCAGTTTTGGTCAATAAGCATTTATTAAGTTTCTACTATGTGCCAGGCACTGTGCTAAACACTTTAGATACAAAGAAAGTGAAAGACATTCCCTGCTCTCAAGAAGATCACAGTTTAATGGGAGGTGACATTAAAAAAGCAACTCTGTACCAGCAAGATAGGTTTTATACACATCCCATACACATGATAGAGAGATAGATAGATGATAGATAGATAGATGGATAGATAGAGAGATAGAGAAAGAAAGATAGAGAGATAGATAGAGAAAGAAAGATAGATATAGATAGAGATAGATGGATAGATAGAGAGATAGACAGACAGAGAAAGATAGATAGATATAGATAGATGATAGATAGATAGATAGATAGATAGATAGATAGATAGATAGATAGATAGATAGATAATCAACAGAGGAAAAGAATTAGAATTAAGGGGCATCAGAAAAGCTTCCTTATAGAAAGTAGGATTTTAGCTGGGTCTGGAAGGAAGTCAGGGAAGCTAGGAGGCAGAGATGAGGAGGGAAATTTTCCAGGCATGGGGGGACAGACAGAGAAAATGCATGGAGATGGAGTATCCTTTTTGAGAAACAGCAAGGAGGCCAACATCAATGAATCAGAGTGCCTGGGGTGGGGACAGAGGAATAAGGCATAAGAAGACTACAAAGGTAGAAGGGGTCCAGGTTGTGAAGGGCTCAGTGACAAACAGAAGATTCTATATTTGATCCTGGAGGTGATTGGGATCCATCAGAGTTTATTGAATGATGGGGGAGAAAAGGAAGAGTGATAGAACCGGAGCTAGGCTTTGACAGCTGATGAGATGACAGATTAGAGTGGGGAGAGGCTTAAGGAAGGCAGACCAATCAGCAGTCTAGTATAATAGTCCAGGAGCGAGATGAGGAAGGTGTGCTCCAGGATGGTGGCAGCATCAGAGGAAAGAAAGCGTCATATAGGAGAGATGAGACAAAGATAAAATCATCAGGCCTTAACAGATTGGATGGTGGGGGTGAGAAAGTGAGCTGAGGATGATGCTTAGGTTGTGAACCTGGTTACTGGGAGGATGGAGGTGTTGTCCTTGATAATAACAGGGAAGTTAGGAAGAGGGTGAGAATCATGTTGAGTTTAGGATGTATAAGGGACATTTGGGTTTGTTTGTTTTGTTTTTGATGTGTGAAAGGCAGCTGGAGATGCAAGTCTGGAGTCAAGGAGGGAAAATAGAAGTAGATTTTAGGCTCATCATCATAGAAATGATTGTTGAATCTATGGGAGTTGATGAGATCATTGAGTGAAACAGAATAGAGGGAGAAGAGAGGAGGGCCTAGGAAAGCCCCTCTGGGACAGGAATGGCTAGCAGATATGACTTGGAAAAAGACACACAAAAGAAGACTGAGAAGGAGAAGTCATTGGTAGAAGGAGAAGCAAGACAACATCCCAGAAACCTGAAGAGGAGGGGGTATCAGGAGAAAAGGATAATTGATGGTGTCGAAGGCTATGGGAAGGTCAAGAAGCATGAGAATTGAAAAGGTGAGGCAATTGAGGTGTGGCAATTGAGATATCATTGACAACTTTGAAGAGAGCAGTTTTGTTTGAATGATGAGGTCGGAAACCAGACTGTTGAGAGCTAAGAAGAGAGGGAAAGGAAAGGAAGTGGTGATACTGATTGTAGATGGCCTTCTCAAGGAGGTTACCCACAAAAAGAAGAGATATGGAATTATAGCTAGCATGGATGGATAGATCAAGTGAGGATTATTTAAGGATGGGAGAGATTGGGCATATTTGTAGGCCACAAGAGAAGCTGCCAGTAAGCAAGGAGAGTTTGATGATAAATGAAAGAGTTGGAATGATGGAAAGAACGATCTGTTGGAGAAGATGTGGTATTTATGCATGTAAGGAGAAAGGTCACCTCTTTATATGAAACAGAGGGGAAGGAGGAGATAGTAGCAGAAGACATCTGGCTGATGCAAGATGAAGGGTAGGGGAGAAGAGGAAGCTCTCTGCCAATGGCTTCAGGTTTTTTCCATGAAAAATGAGGCTAGATTCTCAGGTGAGAATGTTGGGCAGGGAGCAATGGGAAGTATGAGGTTATCTTTGGAAGATCACCTATATTATATGGGGGGTAGTGAGTTAAACAGGGAATATAGAAGGATTGCATCACCATATTGAGAGAGTGTTTGACCTTATGTAACATAAATTTATAGTCGATCCAGTCAGCATGATTTTCATGATTTTCTCTAGCTTCATTCAACCACAAGTGAGCAGGAGCACAGGCAATGGATTATGGGAATAATGAAAGGATGAGACTTGGCAGAATAAGATCAGTGATACAGAATGGGAAGCAAAAGACTCAAGAAAAGAGGAAAGTGTAGAGTTGAACTGGTTCACCAAAGTGTCAAGATGGGGAAAAGGGAAACTCTAGCTAGTACATAGATGATGGCTTGGGAAGAACTAAGTGGTCAAGGCACTGGAGATCATGGTGAGGGTGAATGAAGTTTTGGCTTGCAAAGCAGAGGGAGAGATGGAATGACAATAGATTATGATCAGAGTTCATCAAAATGAAAGTGGTACATTTGCGGTTGATGGAAAGATCAAGGGCAAAGTATCTCTGTGTGTCACTGAGGTGGAAGGAACTTTATAAGCCATGTAGTTTAACCCCCTTGTTTTACATATAAGGAAACTGAGGCCCAAGGAGTTTAAGTGACTTGCCCAGGGTCATACAGGCAGTAGGCATAAGAGGCAGGCTTTGAAATGAGATACTCTGTCTCCAGAATTGGTGTACTGGAAGTACACAGGAAGACCTAGGTTCAAATCCTATCTCAAACACTTAAAATTGTGTGGCCCTGGGAAAGTCACTCCATCTCTCTAAGTCCCTGCTTTATCACATATAAAATGGAGGTAACTGATGCAATCCAAAGTCACAGGATTTGTAAATGTCTGAGGTCAGGTTTGAACTGCACCATGCAAAGATCAGATCTACCTTTAAAAGGGACAGGGCAACTGGAGTTTTGTACCTACCTCACAGGAGTGTTGTGGGGATCAAGGGAAATAATGTGTTTAATTTTAAAGCGTTATATAAAATTGAACTTAAAATATTATTAATGTTGTATTTATTCAGCATCACTCCTGGTGAGCATATCCCACAATGCCTTATCCACCCCTATTGTCCCACAGCTTCTGTCACCTGTATCAGGGGCAGCCATTTCTAGTTTGGATTCCTCAGATAAGCCTGTGTATTCTTTCCATTCAGAAGAGGTAGCTGGAGGTGGGTGGACATATCCGTTAATTTTATAATGAAGAGATTTTTATTATTCAATTGGATTTCTTTATTTTTCATAGAGAATGAAGACATTCAACCAGTCAAGAATGAATTGGGTCTCTCTTTCATGGGCAGAGTTTGAGGAGGATTTTTCTTAGGAGCAGAAGTTTCCCTAGGGAAGGAGCTGAGGATGAGCAATGACTTCTTTCATTCCTTCCTTCATGGTCCCCTTCCCGCCCCCCTCCTCCCCCCTTATTACGTTGGATAAAGTGAGATGGTTCCACTCCATTATCTACCATATGAATTTGAACTTAGACTCATCAGTCCTTAGAGTGGAAAAGAACACGTCCTATTCAACTTGCTATGCAGGAACTCCTCTCTATGCTTCAGCTTCTTCATGTATAAAATAAGGGGATTGTACTCAATTATTTTTCCTCTTTTCCTTTAAAATATTATCTTATTTTTATTGATATCATTTGTTTCTTGCATCACATTTATTTCTGAATATATCCCTTCCACTGATCCTCTGGTCCAAGAAAGATTTTAAAAAGCAAGCTAGCAAGAAGGACCTGCTAGCACATCATTCAACTCTGACAGGATGTACAATAGCTCAATATTTCACACCCACATCCCCCCACTTCAGCAATGAAGAAAGAGAGGTGCTCACTTTCTCCAAGGCTAAGTTGGCCATTGCCATTACTCAACATTCAATTTTATTCATTCTTTTAGTTTACTTTGTTGTGAACTGAGGATTTCCAAGGTCCATCCCTTCCAGCTCTGATGGGTACTGGCTTCACAACCCTGGGAAAGTCACTTAACCTCTCAATGGTAGGCAACTCACTAAACTTCTAAGTTTCAGGGGCCAACCTGCATTGGTGGAATGAGATTCTTCACCACAGAGTTCTCCTACCAGTGAAATTCCTGGACCAGTTTTTATCCCTTTCCTTCCAGCTCTGACTTTCAGAGACTCTAGATGGCTTACCAGCATAACGTGATTTTTAAAAAAGTTTACAACATTCAGTTCCACAAGCTTTTGAGTTCCAAATTTTCTCCCCCACCCCCCCCCCTTTCCCTCCTTCTCCCTCCATGGTGGCATGCAATCCAATATATTTTCTACACATAGTGTGATTTAAAAGGCTCCACAAAGGTAGGATCCTAAATTATTTCCACTTTTGCTTCCTGAAAGTCCACTGTTAGAGATTCATTCTTTTAGATGAAGCATTATCTTCTCTTTCAAAGAGTGTCACCTCTTTGAAAATGTAAATAATTTTAGGAGGCTTAAACCATTGAGTCATTATTATTTGAGTGTAAATTAGTTTTATGAGATGACTTTTCTCCTCTCTAGTAGGGCATAATTTACTGTAAAAGTCCTACTGAAAAACTGAAGGAATGCCCATCAGTGGAGGAATAGCTGAATAAATTGTGATGTATGAATGAGATGGAATGTTCTTGTGCTGTAAGAAATGAGTAAATAGATGGTTTCAAAGAGACATGGAAAGACTCGTATTAACTGATACTAAGTGAAATGAGCAGAATCAGAGGAGTGATTTATGCTATTACATCAATGTTATAAAATAAAATTAAAGACTTATCAACTGATAATGAAATTAGCAAAATGAGGAAAACAATTTATTTTTATTTTATTGTTTTAAAGCAATTGGGGTTAAGTAACTTGCTCAAGGTTACACGGCCAGGTGTTTCTGGGTGGGTGCTAAGTGTCTGAGCCCAAATTCGATCCCAGGTCATCCCGACTCAGGGGCTGGTGCTCTTACTCGCTGTGCTACCTGGCTGTCCCAAGGAAAACAATTTATACAATGACAAGAACACCATAAAAAACAAATGTTGAAAGCTGTGAGAATTATGACCAATACAATGAATGTTTATGATTTCAAAGGACAGATGATGATACATACTATGACAGAAAGATGATGGATTTAGACTGTAGAATGAGCCATATGTATTTTTGTATGTAGCCAATGAAGGAATTTGTTTTGCTTGGATATGCATATTTGTTACAAGGATTTTTTAATATTTTTTTCCCTAGTGAAGTAGGGGTGGAAGAGAGAGAAAATAAACATCTGTTAATTTTTAAAAAGACCCTTTAAAATAATTTTTAAAAATAGAAATGCTGGGGGACTGCTGTAGACTTGGAATGCTGCTTTCACATTCAGATGAGGTGACTATCATTAGTTGGGCTTAATCATTTTGCTTTGTCTCTCACAGAGTGGGGGGAAATCTGGAAAATTTTGGCATGTATTAAAAAATAAAACACATCAATAAAACTTCCAAAAAGTTTTAAAAAAGCCTCTTCTCCAAGCTAAATATTTTCAGTTCCTTCAGCTATACTTTGAATAAAAGTTGAGTATGGCTTGAACCTCGTGCACACAGTCAGAGCCTAGACTAGAAGTAGAGAGAATGGCTAATGATCACCAGCTGACCCTTCAGGCATACACCACAAGGAAGATGGGAAGAAGAGAAGGTTTGGGGAACAAGATGGTCAGTTCTATTATAGATTTGTTGAGTTTAAGATGACTACAGACTGCCTTGTTTGAGATGTCCAAAAGGCAGGTAGAAACTAAAGGGAGAGTATCCATAGAGATAAGGGAATCATCCACAGAGTAATAATAATTAATCCCAAAGTTGCTTATGAGCTCACCCAGTGGGATAGTATAGATCAATGATTCTTAATCCTTTTTGTATGATGGATACCTCTGGTGAAGCCTATGGATCTCTTCTCAGAACAGTGTTTTTAAATGCACAAAATAAAACACATAAGAGTATAAGGAGAAACCAATTATATTGGAATGTAGTTATCAATATAATAAAAATCACAGACCCTCTGAAATTAATTCATGAAATCAAAACTGACTCAACTTGTCCCTGACTTAGATATAAATGATAGCTGTCTTCGAGTATTTGAAGGGTTGTCCTATTGAAGAGGGATGATGAATTCATAAACATTTATTAGCACTCCTATGTGTCAGTCATTGTGCTGAGCTCTAGGAATACAAAGAAAGGCAGAATCAGTACTTGACTCAAAGATTATATTTCTTCTCCTTGACTCCAAAGGGCAAAACTAGGAGAGATGGATAGAAAATTGCCAAGAGGAAGATTTTTTTCTCAATGTCAGGAACGACTTTCTAACAATTGGACGTTATGCAAAATAGAATAGACCCCTTTTGGTAACCAGTGAATTCCTCCTACTGGAGGTCTTCAAGCAGATATTCAGGGGCAGATAGATGGTGTTATAATACACAGAGAACTGGGCTTGGAGTCAGGAAGACACAAATTCAGATCCAGTCTCCAACATTTACTAGCTGTATAATCCCAGGTAAGTCACTTAACCTCTGTTTGCTTCAGTTTCCTCATCTGCAAAATTGTGTAATAATAGCACCTACCTCCCAGGATTATTGTGGGGACCAAATGAAATAATAATTGTAAAGCACTTAGTACAGTGCCCTGGCACATAGTAAATGCTATATAAATGTTAGCTATTATGTAAATGTTATCTATTATGATTACATTTGACAACCATTTGTTGGGTATGGTGTTGAGGACGTTGTTAAGTATGGTTTGGACTAGAGAGCCTCTGAAGTCCCTTCCAACTTGGAGACTCAGGAGTTCTGTTATTCTGTGTTGCCCAGGTCAGCATAGAGATGCTGCTCTCTCCCAGCACTGTCTAAAATACTATTTGTGGCCTCTGAAGTGGCATTGATTTCAAATGAGAATAGCTTTTACTAAAGAGAGAGATGCACTCCCTGCAGCTGCCACTCATAGGAGGAGCAAGGGAGGGTACAATCTGCTCTGGTTTTTTCTAAGCCTGACAGAATCTAATAGAATCCTATAAGGCTAAACTGTGCGATCTTGGGCAAGTCATTTTACCAATCTGGGTCTCAGGTTGCTCATTTCTAAAAATCAGTCCAATAATACATTGTGCTTCCTCTCCTGGAGGATTTTTTTTGGTTGTTGTTGAGAAGATGCTTTGTAGACTTTAAAACTTCATAGAAGTATAAGTTGTTTTGTATTACAATGGCTGCATTCTAATTGTCAAGTATTTGAAGGGATGTCCTATTGAAGAGGGATGATGAATTCACTAGGGCAGACAAAATGGTGGGGATTGAGATGACCACCTTACCTTCTAGAGAAAAGATAAAGTGGGAACATGGTAGGGGTATTTAAATTTATTCACATAGGAAGGCAGACAGGAACCATAAGTCTGAGTGACAACTATTCTATTTTCAGGAAAAAAAAAAACAAGCTAAGACTTTTGGTAGTTTCAGATAGAAGTCAAGTTACTTGTCTAGGGTCATACAACTGGGGTTGGATTTGAATTCAGATATTCCTAATTCCAGTTTCAGGGTACTAACCACTGTACCACCAGCTGCCTCTAGTAGTAGCAATAGCAGCAATATAAGTAGTAGTAGTAGAAAAAGAAGTAGCATTAGTAGCAACAGCAACAGTAGCAATAGCAGTAGTTGCAATAATAGTAGTAGTAGCAGAAGTGGCATCAGCAGCACCAGTAGTTGTAAAAGCAGCAGCAGCAGTAGTACTAATACTACTAGTAGTAGCATCAGTAGAAGTAGCAGCAACAGTAGTAGTAGCACTAGCAATTGCAGTTGTAGTAGTAATAGTAGCATCAATAGTAGCAGCAGCAGCAGCAGTAAAAGTAGCAGCAGCAACAATAACATTAGTACTATTAGTAGTAGCAGCGGCAGTAGCAATAGAATTAGTAGTAGTAATAGTAGTAGCAGTAGCAGCAGCAACTGTAGCAATAGCAGTAATTGTGAGAATTGTAGTAGTAGCAGCAGTGGCAGCAGCAGTAGTAGTAAAAACAGAAACAGTAGTAACAGTAGTACTAATACTAGTAGTAGTAGTGTCAGTAGCAGCAGAAGCAACAGTAGTAGTAGCAGTAGCAATAGCAGTTGTAATAGTAATAGCAGTAGTAGTAATAGTAGCTTCAGTGGTAGCAGTAGTAGAAGTAAAAGTAGAAGCAGCAACAGTAGCAATAACATTAGTAATAGTAGTATCAGTAGCAGCAGCAATAGCAGTCGTAAAAGCTTCAGCAGCAGTAATCCTCATAGTAGTAGTACTACTAGTAGCATCAGTAGTAGTAATAGCATTAATAGTAGCAGCAACAGCAGTAGTAGAAGTAGCAGCAGCAGTAACAGTAATACTAGTAGTAGCAGTAGTAATAGCAGCAGCATTAGTAGTAATAACTAACGTTCATATAGTATTTTAAGGTCTGCAAAGTGCTTTACAAACATGAGTTCATTTGATACTTATAACAACCCTGTATGCGGGGATTATTCCCATGTTTACAGATGAAGAGAAGTTAAGGGACTTCTCCAAGGTCACACAGGTGATGTCTGGGGTGAGATCCAAACCCATTGGTTCCTGATTCCACATCCAATGCTTTCCCCACTGTACTTTATACATATGTATATGTATATGATGTGTATATATATATGCATATATATATATATATATATAACACCAAAGTATATGCAAATGTCTTCATTCCTTTTGGGTTCCCTAGAGCTTTGACCCTTTAGAGTTGCCAAAAGATAACAATTTTCCCTCTTAAAATACGTTTGTGCTGCTAGTGTCTATAGAAGAGAAAAAATCAAACAAAAGCTGTTCTTTAATCAGAAAGGACACTGGCTTTGGTGTCAGAAGATGTGGATTCACCTTCACATTATGCCTCTTAATTAGCTTTTGACCTTGAGCTAATTATATACTCTTTGCACCTCAGATTCTTTAGTTTCAGGATAGGGATAATAATCAAGCTAGCTAGTATTTATATAGCACTTTAAAGTTTGCAAAAAGGTTTTACATATTAACTCCTTGATTCTTGAAACAACCTTGGAAGGTAGGTGCTATTATCACTGCCATTTTATGGACAAGGACACTGACGCACATAAAGGGTATGTGACTAACCCAGGGTTGCACAGCCAGTAAGCTGTCTAAAGGAAGATTTGAACTCAAGTCTTCTTGACTGTATTCTATGCCCCCTAGCCACCTCACAATATACTATTAACCTCACATGTTGTGAAGAAAGAACTATAAAGACAGTTCTGGTTGTCAAGGGGTTAACCTAACTAAAGAGCTGGAGTGAAGGAGGCAGGACTGCACAAGAACCAGTGGGTTTCCTTTACTGACAGGGTCACTAGACTGGTAGATTGAGGATTGCTATAGATATAGTGTGCTTAGATTTAATTAAGATTTTTGATAAAGTCTCCTGTTTTTAGATAAGATGGAGAGATACGAGCCAGGTAGATTTGGAACTGGTTGAATGACTGGACCCAAAGAGCAGTTATTAAGAGATCAGTGTCGACTTGGAGGCCTGTCTCCATTGAAACATCTAAGGGATCTGTCCAATCCTTGTACTGTTTAGCATTTTTATTAACATTCTGGTTGAAGACATAAATAACTTTCCTGTCAGATCTTCAAGTGATAACAAATCTTAGAGTGAGAGCTAACATATTGGATAATAGAGACCCAAGCCAGAGAGAGAGAAAGAGAAAGAGAGAGAGAGAGACAGACAGACAGACAGACAGACAGAGACAGACAGACAGAGACAGAGAGAGAGAGAGACAGAGCAGCAGGCAATTCTGAGTAGAATTGGATAAGGTCAGATTTAATAAGGATTAATTATTTAGTCTTATAATCCACATTTGGACTCCAAAATTCAACCTCACAAATGTCCAGTATGTGGGAGTGAATTTGGGCCATTCATCATGGTAACTTAAATGAGGGCTCATTCTAGAAGTCCTAAGAGTTGGGTTTTTTTGTTTTGTTTTGTTTTGTGCAAAGGAAGGTGTTTATTACACTTCCAGCAAGGAAGTCCTAAGAGTTTTAAAATGATGAAATTGGATCAATTTTTCCTATTAATTTCATTTCCTACATTTAGTGGCTAAGACCTCTGATAATGAGGTCAGGGGTGGGGAACCTGTGACCTCAAGGCCCCATGTGGCCTTCTAGGTCCTTCAGTGAAGCCTTTTGACTGAGTTCAAGTTTTATGTGTAAACCTTGAGGACCTAGAAGGCCACATGGGGCCTTGAGGCCACAGATTCTCCACCCCTGGACTAGGTGCTCAATCAGCAGATGCACCAGGAAATAGAAAAGTAGAAGACTCAGGAGGCAATTGTCCAGGATTAGAAGAGGCCCTATCATAAGAAGGCATAGATTTTCCTGTGAAAATAAAGATCTGGTGGTTTTTAGAAGTCTACAAACTCAGTATGAGTTCTCTGTATGACACAGTAACCCAAAAAGCTAATGATGTCCTAGGCAACATTAAAGGAGATACAGTATATATAGACATGTATGTATACATAGATACAGTATAAATAGATCTGTCTATAAAGTATATATAGATATAATATATATGTATTATATAGATAGTATATATATATATATATACATATATATATATTATAATATAGCTATGCTGTCCTAAGGAAATAGAAAAGGAAGCATAACACAAAGTAGGTGGCACAGTGAATAGAGCTTTGGTCTTGGAGTAAGGAAAGCCTGAGTTCAAATCTGTCCTCAGACACTAGCTGTGTGACCCTGGGCAAGTCAATTCACCTCTGTATGCCTCAGTTTCCCCAACTATAAAATGGGAAATGATAATAATAGCATCTACCTGCCAGGGTTGTGAAGATAAAATGAGATGATATTGGTAAAGTGCTAATCAGAGTGCCTGGCGTATATAGGTGTTTAATAAATGCTTATTCTCCTCCCTTATCAAGTAATGCTATTTGAGGTGAAGAATGTTATCCGAGGGGCAGCTAGGTGGTGCAGTGAATAGAGCACTGGCCCTGGAGTCAGGAGGACCTGAGTTCAAATCCGACCCAGACACTTGACACTAGCTTTGTGACCTTGGGCAAGTCACTTAACCCAAGTCACTTGCCCTTCCTTCCTCAAAAAAAAATTTATCTGAAGCAACTAGATAGTACAGATAGCAGTACCTGGAATCAAGAAGACCTGAGTTCAAATCCAGTATTAGATACCGTGTGATCCTAAGCAAATAACTTAAAACTCTGCCTCAGATTTCCTATCTGTAAAATGGGAATAATGATAACACTTACCTCACAGGGTTCTTATGAGGTTAAAATGAGATGACATTTGGATAATGCTTAGTAAACTCAAAAGCTCTCTATAAATACTAGTCGTCATCATCATCATCATCATCGATTCTTCTTTATTCTGCCCAGGTCAGACCACATTGGGCATAGTATGTTCAATTTTAGGCATGGCATTTTAGGAAAAAATCAGATAAGTCAGAATATGTCATGAAGAAGCAATATTCAGCAAGAGAAAGGACCTGAGGACTTTTATCCTGGAGGAGATGGTTCTTAGGAAGGAAATTACAGCTGTCTGTGTTTGAAATGCTTTTAGTGAGATCTTGGGTTGCATGAAGAGATGCATAATGTCAAGGGCAAGGGAATGATAATCCTGCTATACTTGGCAGTGGTCAGATGGCCTCTGGAATGGCATGTTCTGTTCTGAAGGCCGTATTTTAGGGAGGATGTTAAAAAGCAAGAGAGCTGTCAGAGGGAGACAACAAGGATGGTAAGGAGCAGCAGGGTCATTTTCTACAAGTATCAGCTGAAGGAATTGGGCTTGGTAAGCCTGGAGAAGACTTGGAGGAGATGATCATTGTCTTTAGGGCAGTCTTGGAGACAAGAGGGTAGATTTATTTAGTTTGGGCACAGGGGTGAGGGTAAAACTTAGGAGCATTGGATGAGTTGGAGAGAGTAGATTTAGATATGATATAAGGAAAAACTTCCTAACAATTAAAGTTATTTGAAAAGAATTTGGGATGCTACATTAGGTAACATCAACAGCTAGTATTTATATAGGTCTTTGAAGTGGGCAAAGTTTTTACATATGTTAATTCATGTGATCCTCATAACAACCCTGTGAAGCAGGGTGCTATTATTAACCCCATTTAAGAGAGGAGGAAACTGAGGGTAAGAGAGGATATTTGCTAATGTGGAAGTATTTGCAGATCCTATAATTGATTGCATGCCACCATGGGGAGAAAATTTGAAACTCAAGGGATTGTGGAACTGAATCTTGTAAACTAAAAGTAAACAAATAAATTAATAAAGACAAAAAAAATAGACATACAAAAAAAAGAGAGAGAGGATATTTGACTTGCCCAGGATCACATAGCTAGGAAGCATCTGAAGCAGGATTCGAATTCAGATCTCCTTGAGCCCAAGTATGCCATTATGTCACCTTGCTGCTCTGCTAGTGGGTTCTACCTCATTAGAAGGTTTCCGAGCCTGGATGATGTTTCTGTGTGTGCATGTTCATATGTCTGCTGTGTTGTAGGGGGATTCTTATTCATTTTGGACAAGGTGAACTCTGTGATCCTCTCCAGCTTTGAAATTTTTTACTTCTGTGATTCTGTAATGTACTTTTCTGATGACCACTAGCCTATGACCATAATTGTGAAGGCATAGATTGTCAGCCCACCTCATCACCATGAGATGCTGCAGTGTACACTAGTTTCTGCAGTAATATAACACAGTTGTGATGTGCTGAAGGCCTGATGGGCTTTTGCCCATTTAATGGCACTTGGCACAGCACCTCTTTTCCTGGCAGAGTTTTCATCTCCTATCTGCCATAGAAAAAAAGTAAAGTTGATGTTGATTCACCCAGAAATGAAAAAGGGACTTTAAATATAAATTCATCATTTTACAGACATAGACACAGAGCTCCAGAGAGGAAACAACTTTTCCCCAAGATTCTAGAGAGAGGCAGAATCTACTCTGGAACCCTCAGGTCTTGTGGAACCCCCACCCCCCACCCCAAGCCAGACCTCCTTTGACCATATTTCTTCCATTATTGCCTGTGAGACCTCTAGGGAGTTCCAATTACAATTGTCAAGTAGTATTATGGGAATGGGAATCTTAAGATCTTCCCTGCCCCTAGGCCCTTTGATAGGCTTAAGTGACTCTGAGAACCTTCCTAGATGTGCAAATATACTCTGCCCCCTTATAGGTGGAATGTGGTCACCTGGAGCCTGTGGCAAGAGGCTTTTTTTTCAGCATCTTGATACTTTGTGGTTGGGCAGTGGGTCAAGAGGGTTGTGACATTCTCTGATCCAGGAGAAGGCTATATATGTGAGGTTTTGTTTTGGGGCTCACTTTGAGAAGAGTTGGATGATTTGACCAGACAAGACTCTGGGCAGCCGTTGAGCCCCCTGGTTTTGAAAACCGAGATGTTGTGCTTCCCTCTCTGGTAACTGTGACTAGGTATGGATGTAATGGTCAGACAGTTGGAAGCCTGTCTGCTGATCTGTTTCTCTGTCTGCTTGTAACTTGTTTGTATTCTCTGAAGTTTGAGGTGCTGACCTTTTCCCCCTGAACTAGGTAAATAACATGTTTGATTAAAGTAAGATTGTTAACCCATTTTGAGTTGCTTTCCTTTAGAAAAGCAGGTCTAAGAACCTGTGTTGGCAGCCACCCTGGGTATGCTGGGGGTGCTTGCTGCTACAAGTAGTCAAAATTTATCTTTGCTGTTCTTCCAATCTTCTTTTTCATGTAGATAGGATGATAGTGCCTTCAAGTCCCTGCTCAAATTTCACCTTCTACAGGAAGCCTTTCCCTTATTGTTGTTCAGTCATGTCCAACTTGGTGACTCCATTTGGGGTTTTCTTGGCAAAGGTACTGTAGAGGTTTGCCATTTTCTTCTCCGGCTCATTTTACGGATGAGGAAACTGAAGCAAACAAGGTGAAGTGACTTGCCCAAGGTCACACAGCTAGTAAGTATCTCAGGCCAGATGTGAACTCAGGAAGGTGAGTCTTCCTGACTCCAGACCCTGTACTCTATCCACTGCCCCACCTAGCTGCCCAAGCCTTTCCCAACCCCTCTTAGAGTGCCTTACCTCTATTATTTCCCGTTTATCTTGCAGGTAGCTTATTTGAACATGTTTGTTTTCATGTTGTCTCTCCTGTTACGTTGTGAACTTCTTGAGAGTAGGGATGGTCTTTTGCGTCTCTTTGTATCCTAGGGCTTAGCACGTGCCTGGCACGTTGACTGACTGATGCAGTGACATGAGGTCAATATTTGGAGTCAGAGGACACGGGTTCAGTGCCAGTCCTGTCACTACCTGTGTCCCCTTGGTGAAGCTGTCGAGCCTCTCTGGGCTTCAATTTACTTAATCTATAAGGTCAGGTACTAGGACTCTTATAGAATTTGAGAGTTGGAAGGGATCTTAGTGTCTAATCCATTCAATCTAATCCTCAAACAAAAGGATTCCCCACATAACATATCTAACAGGTGGCTATCCAGCCTCTGCTTGAAGATCCCCAAAGAGAGGAAGCCTATCAACCATCCAGCCATCCCATTCCACTTTTGCACAGCAATTCTGTTGTTGATGTTGGCAATGTTCAGTCTTTTCAGTCATGTCTGATTCTCTGTGACCCTAGGTCTCAGACCCTGGTTCAATTTGGTAACTCCATTTGGGGTTTTCTTGGCAAAGATACTGTAATGGTTTGCTGTTTCCTTATCCAGCTCATTTTTACAGATGAAGAAATTGAGACAAACAGGGTTAAGTGACTTACCCAGAGTCACCCAGCTAATAAATGTCTGAGACCAGTTTTGAACTCAGGAAGATGAGTCTTCCTGACTTCCAGACCAACATTCTATCCATTGTCCTCTGGTTGCTAGCTGGGCTGTCTCTAGTCATCTTGATCTGTATCTGGCCACTGGACCCAGATGACTCTGGAGGAGAAAGTGAGGCTGGTGACTTTGCACATCCCTCTCATTTAAATCTTATTCATTTTCAAGTCATGGCATCACCTCCCTGATGTCATGGTCCTCTTTGAGAATGAAGGCCAAACTGTAACTTTCAATTCCTGTCCAGTTTATGCTACTCCATTCCCCTTCCACCCTCCAAACCTCCCTGGCCTCCCTTCTTTTCCAATACCTGATTCCCTAAAGGCCTGTTCTCATTTAGGTGATGGTGGTCTTGAGTTAATAAGATAAACTGATCCAAAGAAAGTCTTCCAATGAAAGGGAACCTCTACTGATTCCATTTTGGGATGTTTCTAACATTTAGGAGTTGTTGCCATACACCCAAAACTGCCTCTCTCCAGTTTCTACCCATTGTACCTGTTTTCAGCCCTCCAGGGCCAAGCCAAAGTCATTCAAATCATGGTCCACATGACAGTTTTAAATCAGATGAAACTGTAAAAATTTGGTCCACAGAGGCAAGTTTGATTGATTAAAAATGGGGTAAGGTTTTAGGGTAATCTTAAAATAATTGGGTGCCTTTAATAGCTTATTCTAGGACAGTTATAGGTGTGCAATGGGAGAGGCATAAATATTAGCAAAGATGTTTTGGAGACTTAATTAATCTTTGTAAAATGGACAGGGCATTTTCTGTGTCTCACCAACTGCTCTGTTGTCTCTTGGGCATATTTGCAAGTATAATAGGAATGAGAAAGCTGACCCTCTGAGTTTAGAAGCTACTTAACATGAAAATGAGAGGCTTCAGCTTTTGACTGGATATACCAGAGATAGCAGTCCTCTCCTATACTTTTCCCGGGAGAAGAAAATGTATGCTCATTGCAAAACAAATGATGAGACCTTGCTTATATATCTCCTACAAGACCTTTTTAGCTTTCCTAGTTTATGGTGTCCTATTCATCCCATAATTTAATATGTGGTGCTTCTGATTGAATGAGATAATATTTGCAAAGTGCTTATCCTGGTGTCTAGCACACAGTAGGCCCTTAATAAATCCTTGTTTCCTTTCCCTTACTCCAATTGTTTAGGGTAATCAACTATTTGACCCTAAGCATTGTGAACTTTCTCTGTTGGTGCTGTCCATCTTTCATTTTCAAAGACCAGTAAACTGACTTTTGAGTGAATTAGATTTAAGTGAGGCAGAGTTACATGAAGTCATCAGCCTCAGTATCTCTTTGAGTCATCGAAGTCTAGTGGCAAGAAAGAAAGTCAAGACAACCAGCAATGGCCCAGGATGCAGTGGGTGATGTTGACATCTTTGAAGTCTGACCAAGTTCTAAGATTCTATAGCAGCTGCTTCAGCTGCCTTCATGGCTGTTGGAATAAATTGTTCTCATTGGCCTATTTCATGAGAAGTCTTCACATTCTTGGAGTATATAACCCCACCTCCCCAACTCCCCAAGTGGTCTGAGGCCTGCTGGTTACCCTCAATCTGGTCTAATTCACCTGCTGAGATAGTTTACTGTGGTGTGGCTACTGTTTATGCTATAGCTTCTTGGAGTCACAGGTGAGACTTGGCTGAATCAAGTGGACACCAAAGGTAGATGATCAACCCTGAAAAATACTAAGCAAGCCCTTACATCAGAGGTTCTAGTCCTCCCTGAACACTCCATATACCAGTTGATATAAAAGATACAAACCCAATAGCAAAAACATTTAATTGACATGAACCAACTAACAAGGAAGGATACCAAATAATAAAACATGCTTTGTACCCATATACAAAAGAGGCTAATCTCCCATATCTGTGGTGACATTTATAATCTAATTTCTCTCTCTTCCTCAGTATATCTGTACAATACAAGTCCCAAAGTCCACTGGGTATGGGACTCTATCCCCAGTGGTGGAGATCAGTGCCCTGAGTCTGCATCTGAGGAAAGATCCCCCTTTTTGAGCTGTTGTCTCTTTAAGTCTTCAGAGTTTTCTCTAAGCTTTCTTTGATTATCTCTGACCCCCTCAAGCTCTGCAGTTTTTTCTTTTTCTTTCTTTCCTTCTTTTTTTTTTTTTTTTTTGGAGGGGGAAGGAAGGGCTTGCCCAAGGTTACACGGCTAGTGTTAAGTGTCTGAGGCAGGATTTGAACTCAGGTCCTCCTGACTCCAGGGTTGGTGCTCGTTTCACGGTGCCGCCTAGCCGCCCCAATTCTTTGTTCCTTTTACTATTTTATTTTTTCCCCAATTACATGTTAAAACAATTTTTAACTTTGTTTTTTTTTTTTGAAGTTTTGAGTTCCAAATTCTATCCCTCTCCCTTCCCTGAGATGGTAAACATTCTGATATATATCCATGTGCAATCATGTAAAACATTTGCTCATGATTCATTTTGTACAAGAAGCCTTAAAAAAAAAGAAAATGAAAAATAGTATGCTTCAATCTGTATTCAGTTGTTTTGAGTTTTTCTGGTTTCCATGCTTCTGGCTTCTTTCTGGTCTCTAGAGAGAAGATGGATGATGCTGACCCTACTTCAGGCTGCTGAAGGGAGAATAAGATCCTGGGAAGATGACATGAGAGGAGCTAGAAGTTTTCATCTTGTCCCTAACCCTCTCCTTGCTACTCTAGAGACTTTGAGGAGTTTTTCACTGGGAGAGGCTTGGGACTCTTGATTGAGCTGAATTGCCTTGCTCCCAATGGGAGAACTCCCCTACTCTGTATTGTCCGGTAAATATTCTCCTACGTATACTTCCTCTGATTTCTGTTTTTCTTTAATTTGGGTAAATTAATTTCTTTGCTACTTTGGATGTGTGTTCATTGTGGATCTAGTATTTGATGGGATATGAAGTTTAGGATCTTCTTGCTTCCCCTGTTACTGAATAGTGATCAGGAATTTATTTTGAACATGAAAACCACAAATTAACAATATTCAAGGAAACAGATTTAATTTTAACCCAGTAATCCTCTCTTTGAAGAAGACAGAATGGACAAGCTTCTGGTGCCAACCTCCTGCTTCCCCTCTTGGTGGGAATTAAAGTTGATTAAAGTTGCCCTTGGAGAATGGGAGGGGCAAAAGGCTGGAAATGTCTGTTCTTCCTCCCTTTAGGAACACTAATCCTGCTACATGTGAGGCACAGCCTCATTAGATCTGATAGACTTAACCCCTTCAGAAGTTAGTCTCAGTAGTACATGTTAATAGTATTGTGTGGTGCTATCTCCCTCTTAAGAGTTTCTTCCCTGAAAATTTCTAACAGTAGAGAGCAGAATGGATTTCAGGTCTGGAGTATTATATTCCAACTACAATTCCAGAGTCCAGGGATGTCATGGTCACACCATTCCAAATGGTTTCTCCATTCTATATCTTGCCTCCCCATCTCTGTTTACTCTACTGCCTCAGCTGCTAAGCCTGCTCAGCTTTTTTTAACTTCCCACTTTGGAGAACATTTCTCACCAAACCGCCTAGCCCTTATACCACCGAAGAGACTCACTTTTTTCTCTTCTTTCCTTCTTTCCTTCCTTCCTTCCTTCCTTCCTTCCTTCCTTCCTTCCTTCCTTCCTTCCTTCCTTCCTTCCTTCCTTCCTTCCTTCCTTCCTTCCTTCCTTCCTTCCTTCCTTCCTCCCTCCCTCCCTTTCTCTCTTTCTCTCTCTCTCT